>NC_091817.1:15668124-15973124 GCF_041296235.1 Equus asinus | reverse complement strand
GGAATCAAAACTCTTCTTAAAATGCAGAGTAGGCCTAAGAAATGTATCCATAGTTTACCAGTGTGTGGTCCGAGGCCAAGTGGAAGGTACAATATTCATTTGGGGAAGAGAAGGGAAATTAAGTGAGCTGATTTCTCCCTTCAGAGATTTTACAGGCAGATACAGACCAGCTTTTTTCTAAATTCAAATAAGAAGAACATGTACTGATATTACAATAGAAAGAGTTGCTTTACTGTCAAGGAGCTAAAGAGAAATGGAAGCTATATCAAGAAGACAACAAACAAGTCTACCTTTCTTTTGGTTATCAACCTTTCAGGAGTTTTGTCAAGTTCTAACATAACTTTATCCAGCGTTACAAAAACTCTCACCATATCAAAAACTCTAAATTAACTTATCTGAATTTAAATTAAAGTCACTTCTAACCTCTTAAATAATATTGCATATCTGAGGTTTCATAAAATTGGAATCTAGACATTAATCTGTTCAAAGGCACGTCATAAAGCACCACTGACTTATTGAGTTCCCTTTCAGCTCTGTGATTCTTAACTTTACTTATTTTTCATTTTTTAACCTTTTTTATTGTGACATATATCATATCCATAGGAAACTACACTATTTAGATTTTCTAATTTTTCTTGTGGTAGTTTTAGTGAGCTGCATTTTTCTGGAAATTTGTCTGTTTATCTATAGTTTTAAATTATTGGCATAAAGTTGTTCATAATATCCACTTCTTGACTTTTTTTCTATCTATGGGATTTGGATTCATGCCCCCCTTTTGTCACACTTGGCATGGGTTATTTGTGCACTCTTTCATTCGTTTCTTGCTCAGCCTCAAAAGAGATATCAAGGGCCGGCCGGTGGCACAGCAGTTAAGTGTGCACGTTCTGCTTTGGCAGCCCAGGTTCACTGGTTCGGATCCCGGGTGCAGACATGGCACTATTTGGCAAGCCATGCTGTGATGGGGTCCCATATATAGAGGAAGATGGGCATGGATGTTAGCTCAGGGCCAGTCTTCCTCAGCAAAAAGAGAAGGATTGGTAGCAGTTAGCTCAGGGCTAATCTTCCTCAAAAAAAAAAATTTAATTGAAAAATAAATTATGATTTTGTTATTGGGATATTTCTTTCCATTTTATCTGTTATTGTTTGTATGTTATATGTTATTATACAGGTATGAGTAGATTACATTTGCAATTTAAAATCTTGACTTTTTTTTACCAATTATGCCATAATGATTTCTTTTTTTTTTAATGTTCCATCTTGTGCTTTGGGAGCTACTCCCCAAACTCTGAGCACAAATCTCAGAGTTGATTTTGTTTGTTTGTTTTTTGTGGGGTTTTTTGCTGGGAAAGATTCATCCTGAGCTAACATCCGTTGCCAATCTTCCTCTCTCTCTTTTTTTCCCCTCCCCAAAGCCCCAGTACATAGTTGTATATTCTAGTTATAAGTCCTTCTAGTTCCTCTGTCTGAGCCACCACCACAGCATGGCTATTGGCAGATGAGTTCTGCCCCTGGGACCTGAACCCAGGCCACTGAAGCAGAGAGAGTTGAACTTTAACCACTAGGCCATCAGGGCTGGCTCAATATAATTTCTTTATTTAAAAAAACTTTGTAAACATCTTCAATGGTTGCACAAAGGCTCATCTGTATAAGTACGTTGTAATTTACTAAACCATTCACCCCTTATGGGCACTGGAGTTCAGTTTTTCTTCCTTGGAAGGAAAAATAACACTTCAAGGGACGTCTTTGTCAACATTCTGTGCTATTTCCTCAGGTTAAATCCTCAGATGAGGAATTAATGCGTTGGAAGGTATAAACATCGCTAAGGCTCTTGATACATTCTTCCTTACTTTCCTTCAGAAAGATTGGGTCACTTCAACCAGCAACATAAGAGAGCGTCTTGACAGTATTAGGAAGTTTTGTTTTTTTAAAAATTCTCTAATTTCTTTTTTTATGTTTCTCAGAGAAGAATTCCATAAAACAATCCTTTAATTTGTCTAAAATATAGTTTCACTATAGGGAGAGTAAGGAGGTGTCGGAGCGGGGGGAGATGCAGAGAGCGAGAGCATTGCTCTTCTAGCTAAAATATGGCAGTGGGCAAACACTGAGTGAGTCAGCACCCAGGAAGGGCAAATAGAACAAAATTAACTTTCTTCTTGATAGAAAACTGAGTTTTTCAACTGCTTATTGCTGCAGTAGTCATGTCGCTTCTCTTAATCCTAGGACCACCTTCTAAGCCCCAGCCGTATATAGGCAAGACTAAATGTCACTGGTAATAGCACCTGAACTTAGTCTGCTTGCTCGGTCCTGCAGAAGAGTGGCAGAAACTGGAGCTCCAGTCTTGCCCAGCAGAATTAACCCCTGTTATTAACCCAAATAACACAGGATATTCATTTCGTCTTACAATGAGACATTTCAGATCCCTTGAGAAACACTGTTATTAAACGGTTGAATTAAAAACATCATTTTATATTGCAAAAAACAGCTTTTTGCCCCTGGGAAATACACTTGCAGGTTCTTTTTGAAATATTCGAATCAAATTAAAACATAAAAAGTAGTCACATAAAACAATTCCTAATTCTAGAAGCTGGTATTAAACACTGACCATAGACCCATTTTGCAAAGGTGGAAATGATGTGTGAGTTCGCTAATGAGAATTCTGTTTTACAATATTACTTCCAGTTTTTTCTATGCATATTTTTAAGTTATTGAGATAATATCATATAAATAATTTTTATCATGCTTTTTTGCTTAACTTTTTAATGTAAGCATTTTACCTGCCATTCACCACTCTCCATAGCATTATTTTCTATAGCTGCACAATATACTACAATTTTGTGGTGTACTGTACTATAACATTCTAGTTGCCTTTGGTCATCTGGAGAGTTTTTATGAGGCAGATACTATCATTATCCCTATTTTACAGATAAGACATTCGCACAAAGTCTGGTACCTACTTCAGGCATGAAAAACATCACAACCTAAGTGCTGATGCTTGGCTCACTGTGATTCCATAGAAACTGAGAGTCCAAATAATCACTGTTTTAAAACTTCAGTTACCTTGTTTTAGCTGAGCTGGCGTCCGCTGCCACGGAAACAGATGTAAGAGCAGCAGAGGAGTGAGCACTGGCTCTGATGAGCTCCAGAAACCATTGCTGGCTGGGAGCGGGACTGTCGCTTCCTAAGTCATGCCTGCGCAGCCCAAGGCAGATGACCCTCGGCTGGAGCCTGCCGATGACCGACTCTGGAAGGTCAAAAGATGAGCTCTGCCTGACCTGACACCCAGCTCCCAGCTAGGCCTCACCAGTCAGGCCAAATAATTCAAGCAAAGCTAGATTTTTTTCTTTTACCCAAAGTTTACAGAATGATTACCTAGTTGTCTCCAAAATTTTTTAGATAATTGCTGAATATCCTACTTTATTCATGCAGAAAAGGCTTACTTTTACCAAAATGTGATTGCCACTAAGCGACCTGTGCTTTGTGCATAGCAATAGAGGGTGAGAATTTTGTAACCATGGCCTCCCTCCTTAAGAAATTATCACATATAACTTCAAGCACAAATATTTTAACATTTTACTATGGAAAATTTAAAACATCTACTAAACTAGACAGAGTAAAACGTGGGTCAGCAAATCTGGGCCATGGGCCAAATCTGGCGTGCCACCTGTTTCTGTAAAGTTGTGTTGGAACACCGCCACGTTTATTCATTTACCTACTGTCTGTGGAACCCAGCTGCGTTTATCCACTTACATACTGTCTGTGGCTGTTTTCATGCTATCGCGGCAGAGTTGAGTGGTTGAGTGAGAGACCATATGGCCTGAAAGCCTAAAATATTTACTATCTGGACCTTTAAAAAAATGTGCTGGCCCCTGATCTAATGAACTGTCATATACCCATCACTCAGCTTCGGCAATTGCCGGCTCATGAGAGGCATACATTGGCAGGTGAGCTTTCGTGTTTCGTCTCCCTATGTGCCCCTCATAAAGCATTAAATGTTTTATAAAACGTAAATATCAACAGTTAAAAATAGTTGCAACTACGGGCTTGATAACTAAATCAAGCAAATGTTTAGATAGCAACAAGGTGTTGCTGTCCTTTCTCTGTCCCTCTCTTGGCTGTGTCACCCTGACTTGGTACTGAGGAAAAGACAGGAGAACAGAGGTCAGGGCTGAGAAGATGAAGACGGTGCTTCAGAAAGGTGTGTGGCAGCTCAGAAGAGAAGGCAGAACTGAAGGCTGACATGAAATCTCCACGATCCTCAACCCGCCACCTCAAGCCCTTGGAGTTCGCCCAGCACACCCTGCTGGCACTGACTGCAAGATTTTCTTATACCAACACTTAGTTTAGGTGCAGTGAGACTGCGGGGTATGTAGAAAGAACACAGAGCAACAGAGGAGGGCTCTGCTCTGCCGCTAGATGGCTGCACAATGTTGGGCCGCTCACTCACCAGTTCTGAGCAGATGAGTCCACAGCAGACTCAGTTTACCCAGAAATCAAAGGACATCATCCTAGCTCTCAAAATTCTGAAGCTCAGATTGGAGGATGTACATAAATATGCTTTTCAGAACACCAAAGTTCACCTCCACGGTGGGTATGAGAGAGAACTTGTTGAAACCACCCAAAAGACAAGAATTTGGAGTGAAACAAATGAACAAAAAAAAGACAAATGGGGAAAAAAATCCTTCCTTTCTTTTCCCCATATCTTTTAGCTTTTTTCAATATGCTTTCAGATTTATCCATTTATTTTATCCTCAGAAACTGCCTTTAAGATATGTAGGCAATTTATCTAAACCCACATTTTATAGATGAGAAATATGAGGTACTGAGAATTAAATGCCATTTCTCAAGGCCACATGGAGGCATAACAGTGCTCACAGCACCGTCGGTGGGAGGTAACTGGCAGGCTGAGATTTCTGATTTTAACACATGTCATCTCTGTCTCCTTGGACAAATTTCTTAGCCGTTTTTACTTCTTTTTTCTCCTTTGTAAAATGTGGGTAATACCTAAAGAGTGTTTAACAAATGTTTTTTTCCCATAATGTGTCTCCTGGGGGGAAAAACATCAACACAGTTTTTGTTTCTTTTGGGGGGGCTTTTTCCAGGCAAGGTATGTAAGAGCGAGAGGAAAGCAGAGCCTGTCCTCACTCGGGTGGGGAGTGAACATAGAACATCACTGTGAATGGCGGAGAAGGGTCAGTGCTCAACGTTTGAGAGAACGCTCGCATTCTGTTCTCAGACACGCTTTTCAAAACAGCAGCAGCTCTGAACGATGAGACTGCTGAGCCTGAGCTGTTAGCCTTGGCTTTGGAAACTTAATCATCACCCAAAACTTGAGTCAAATCCCTTTTGGGCTGGCTGAGTAAGGTGACATCTCCTCCAGAGGCTACTAGGGCATTAGGATTCAAGGATGTCCCTGCTCACCGGTTGCTGCCGACTGCGCCTCCCCGGCCGTGGAACCCTCCTTTTGCAAAGCAGAGATTCTGCAGGTTCCACCGTGAGGATGCCCAAGGCAAGCAAAGGCTAAGATGGACACACAAGCGCTGCGGCACAAAACCAGCAGGGCTGCAGCCTGGTGCATAAATGGCTGAGCAGTCAAACCATCACAGTCATTCCTGTCACTTTCCAGGGTCACGCCTCTGCATTCTGTTTGCCAGGGTGAGATTTTCTCCTCTTGAGCCTGTTATCCTAGCATTCGTCTGTCCTGTCAACACATCATAAATTGTTTATAATGCATCGCTCCAGAACAACACTGAAGTAATGAGAATAAATAGATCCTGATAGACATATTACTACCCACCGAGATTGAATCATTAAACAGCTCATGAATATGTAATAGGCGTTGACTGGCTTCTCACCTCATAAGACATTTGGGAAATTGTGCCACAAATAGGGGTCTGATGTTTGGGGAGCCATGGAGAAGCAATGAATAGAGAGCTGTGAGTGGCGCATGTGCTAAGCCCTGTCACTAACTGGAGCAACTGGCTGTGAGATTTTTTTAGCAAGTCCCTTAAACTGCCTGGATTTTAATTTGCTTATGTGAAAAGTATCTCTGAGGTCTCTCCTCGGTTTGACCCTCTGATTCTGGGGGAAATAGCAGAATCTTATACCAGAATCTTATGCCTCTTGCGTGTCACTTCCCTCCCCTCGGCCTCACCTACCTCAGGCCTTGGGCCGCTTGTTCCACCTTGGCCAGCGCTGTGATTCCCAGCTCAGCCTGACTCAGCCTCAGCCTCCCATGGAGACGACCTGACAGCGTCTTGCCTCCAGCCTGCACCACCACCTGCAGCCTCTTGTCCTGGACTTCCCCATTTGACGCTGATGTATGAATGCCCACACTGCACGACCTGAAAGCACCAGGGCATTCAAGGCCTGCAGGTCAAACATTTGACTGATGGGAGATGCAATCGAGCAGAAATTCTTCTCCCTTCCTCAGCCAGATGGACTTTTCTGAGAAGCATCTTTTGATTTGACATTGCAGTGGATGGTCCCACAAGAGAGAGCAACCAGTTATACTCACCAAGTGGTGGCCAGCTTATCAAGGCACCCTCACGCTGGCTTTTCCTCCTCTTTCCCACTCCCCTTGTCCCTCACACCTGCTTCCTGGGATTTTACTCTCTAATAAACAGGTAGCACATGAGCTTTGCCTCAGGCCTGGCTTTCCAGGGAAACCGAGCTAAGACACTGGGACTATTCATGGACCAAATTAGACAATGTGAAATTTATAGTCCAAAAGAAACACCCAAAGTCCTACACTTGACTCATGACTGTCTTTAGAAAGTAGAGTATCATTGGGCAATTATTTTTATCTATCTGCCTGTCTACCTAGAGAAAGAGATAAAAATTCCCTTTAGAAATGATCTTTAAGCGAGGCAAGAAAAAGGTAAGACATGGACCTCCCCAACAAGAGGACTTCTATCTGAGTGGAGGAAAATAACCAACATTCTTTCTTCCATGGCTGCCTTGCTTGGCTTGAACCCAACAAGACAATAACTTCTACCACTGGCTCCCTGAGGCCTTGCCTGTCCTCACATATCTAGGGTTTCAATATTGGCTTTCTTCCGAAAATAATTCTGCCTGAAATTCTTATGCGTTTCCATGTGGTCTCAGTAGGGTCCTGGTCATGAGAGAAAATACAGGTTCTGAGAATAGAAAACTGAATTCTAAGATTCTACACAAAATGACCTCACTTCAGTACACTTTGGGTTATTCTCTTGGGCCCTGAAGATGCTCTCGGAGTTTGCACAAAGTCATGCTGGGGTGCTTTGGTGCCGTTACTGTCATCTGCCCAGCATGCTTTCTCCTGCCCCAGTCCCCACCTTATTCTGGTTACAAACCTTGTTCCCTCAACAGGTTTGGGTAAATGACCCAGGCTGGACCAGTCTTAGTACCTTAACTTACCCCTAAAGCCAGAAATTGGTCCAGGGAAGGTACTTGACCCATCAAGGTCAATCAGAGGCGTTCACTGTTGGGTTTTTTCGTTAGCAGAACTAGCATGGAAGACTCCCTTTTTCCTTTGATAGGAGCTTCAGAGATGTGACTCCAGAGTCTCCAGTAGTGGTGGTCACTGCCACATGGAGAAAGCTTCTCCGGTGTACAAAAGAATGAAGCCAAGGCAGAGAGAAAAACAAAGATAAGAGAGGGACAGTGGGAGACGGTCTTGGAATCAAGTCTCCAGTTCCAGTCTCTGAGCTTCACGTTTCCCTGTATCTCGTTTTCACTCTCTGAGATGCCCCAGTGTCAGGTTACTAGATCCCTTCTCTGCTTCAGCTCCTGGAATTGGGTTTCTGTCACTTGTAATTAGAAGAATCCTGGTTAATATAGATGTATACAAAAAGCAAAGCTCTTTCCCTACTTTAACATGCCTTGCTATTCTTTTCTTCTCTGTGTTAAAGAATGAATTTGATGGGGAGATAAAGCAGGATGCTCCAGCCACCCTGGGCACTGGTTAGTGAAGCAGGATTTATGGATCATCTTTGGACCCTGGGCCATTGCTCTTTTTTTTCATGCTATAAAGAGGTTTTATTTGGATGTCTGCACAAACCAGAATAGGAAGCCATAGCTTAATATGACAAAAAATGTCAACCAAATTAGTTTGTTCTACTGTACTAATGTTAAGTTTTATTCCTGTGTACAGCAGCTGGAGGAAAAATCCCAAATGTTTAAATTTTGTTATGTCTTCTTCCGACACACTGTCAGGTAGGGGGAAAGCCCAGGTTCAGTCTTTGTGTGGAAGGGTTTCACCATGGACTTTCACAATCATTTGTTTCCTATCTTTCAGAAGCACAGATAGCTGAGTAATTATGCAGCATGGGGACACCTAATTGCATCCAATAATTACACAGGAAGCTGCAGTGTGGAAAATAGAGAGTTACCAAAATAACACATTGTTTCTGATCAAATGAGAGGAAAGTATAGCTCTGGCTCCAGCAGGAACAGCTGCCCGACGTGAGGCCAGTGCCCTTCCTCCTCATCAGGCAGCGCTGCCCCCCGTGTGCACGGACGTGAAACCGCCCGAGACATTCTAGGAGCTGACTCTCGGGGCTGGCACGTGTCTTTCTCTGAAACAAATTATTCGGGCTCCTTTCATACTTGAAATAAGGCTGTGCTTCAAAAAATGGATTCTCAGGCATCTGCCATTCTAGCTTCTGAAATATTTTCTTCAAAAACGTAGTCATCTCAGTATGGGGCCTCACAGGGACACATCCTGATGTCTTAGTTATCGAGCTCTGGTGGGCCTGCCAACCAGGCCCTCTGGATCCCTGTGTGAGCCCATTTACTCTAATAAACAGCAGGAAATCAAAATCCTTTGCACTTACATAGCACTGTCTTCTTCTCAAAGTCCTTTCATTTTAAACTTGACTTCCACCCTATTAGGTTTATAAGGCAGGGATTATTATCACTGTTTGATGGAAAAGAAAACCGTGGACCCTAAAAAGGTCCAGGATGAGTTAGGACTGATCCCAACTCATATAGAGAATATCACCTCCCTGTTGCTGTGCACAGACACACATGCACACACATACCAGTGGAAGGCGTGTCAATTGGTAGCGATCATCTGCTGCCTAATTATTTCCTCCTGGAGATATGAGACATTTCTAGTCCTTCCTTATCTTGACCATGGTTAATCCACCACTGGATAAAAGAATTTAACTGTATTAACCAAAGTAAGGATCTATCTATGATCTCCTTCTTTCTTGTAATCACCAGCCAATTTAGAGTTGATGGTGTGTCAATCCTCACATCTTTGTAAAAAGAAAAATTCATAATGCTGTACCATGCCAGTCTACTTTGAGTCTCAGGATTTCTAGCATCAGCGTGTTAATTCCACAAAAATTAAAGTACCAACAAAGACCTTTAGAAAATTCTTCAAAAGATGATATAGAGATGAGCAAAGATAATATAGACAGGACACTAAATGGTCACTGAAATAAGCAATTCTCTTCAGTCATTCTTAAAAGAACACCAGCAAAATATTGCCAAAACTTTTTGCAAAAAATATCGCACAAAAAAACTGCAAAGTCCCCTCTTCTAAAATGTTTAAAGTCATTATGGTGAAATCTATCAGGGAGAAAACCAAGGCAGAGATGGCAGTGGAAGGACAGCATCCACGGTGAGGGAGAAATATACCCCGGAAGGGTCTTGACACCTCTTTGCGATTTTGTACAATCTGAAATATCACCACACAATAAGCGCACTGAAGAGGTGGTGTTCAGAGACATCCCTGCCTGCTCTGATGAGGCATGGTGTCCGCCCACCATGGTGTCCAGGGTGAGTCTACCGCAAAGGGTCTGTGGGCCGGGGAAGCGGTGAGAAACTAAGCCTGAGTTCATCAGACGGTGGGTCAGCAGAGGAGAGCTGTCCCCGCTGCTCAGTGTTCTGTAACTTTCTAGCTAACTGCTTGCTGTTCTTCTGGGCACTTAGGGAACACTTAGTAACTCTGAGAGGCACTTAGTAACTCTCTGACCTCAGAGAAAAAGGGAAAGAGGCTCTGAGTAATTTTGTGAAGAAAATGGAAAAACAGGTTTCTGCACATCGAAGACAACTTAAAAATGAGAGAGAGGGAGAACCTGCCTCTATTTTCTTTATATTTTTGGCACTACATTGTGCATATTCAGATTGTCACAGCTGGTATTTCAAGTCAACCCACACTGAGACAGAGGTGGCAGGACCATGCACAGATGAAGTAGGTGGGTATCCACACAGAGTGGATTAAATTAAGGGGTGGGCCGGCTCCAGACCCTAAAATAGTTCTTCCCCCAGCGTGATGGGGCACATTAAATAGTGATTGCTTCAGGTTTCTCTATTTAAATGCAAATAACTCTGGAAAAGATAAGACATTATGAGAGTCATTAAGCATCAGTGTGATTAGCTTATCAGCTCACTTTCCCACTAGACTCTTGAGACGCTGGCGCAGGATTTACCTTGATTTAAGTACTAGTTTGTGATCTTGGCCTCAATGTCCTCTGCTATGTAGATGCTGTGGTTTGCTGCATCTGCTTCTCAGGACACTTATAAAAACAGAATGAGATAATGTATAAGTAATAAAACAACACAGACACTAGCGAGTCATCACAGTTAGAATTGGAACAGCACTGGGAGCCTGAGGGGGAACAGCCTAAAAGGAAAGGCCACATTACAACCTAAGGACCAGTCCCAGACACATGCCTGTTTTCCTAACAGCTGCGCTTCCTATTTCAAAGACAGAGCATTGAATTTAGAGTCAGAGGACCTAGATTTCAAAACTGTCAAACAAGAAAGTAGGCAAAGATTATGAGAAGGAAGTTGAGTAAAGAGAGATTCAAATGGCCAAAAATGCTTGAAAAAGTATCCCATCTCACTAGTAATATAAGAAAGGCAAATTAAAACAGCAAGATGTCATTTTCACCCATAAAATTTTTTTAAATATGTTTTTAAATAATAATACTCAGAGTGTATGAGTATAGAGGAAAGCAGGCTGCCGATGTTTGTATGAATTGGATCATTTGGGGGCTGGCCTAGTGGCATAGTGGTTCACGCGTTCTGCTTCGACAGCCAGGTTCGGACCCCAGGTGTGGACCTACACACTGCTCATCAAGTCATGCTGTGGCAGCATCCCACACACAAAATAGAGGAAGATTGGCACAGATGTTAGCTCAGGGACAATATTCCTCAAGCAAAAAGAGGAAGATTGGCAATGGATGTTAACTCAAGGCTAATCTTCTTCCCCCCCAAAAATAAAAACAAATTGGATTATTTAGCAATATGGATCAAAAGACCTTAAATTATGTGGTCCAGGAATTTCAAGTCCAGCAGTTTTCTTGAAGGTATAAATAACAATATGCATAAACATTTAGCTAAAAGAGCTCTTATTACAATATTGTTTATAATAACAAAGACATTAGAAATTATCTAAATGTCCTACAAAAAAACTGATCACAGGGGCCGGCCCCATGGCAAGTGGTTAAGTTCACACACTCCACTTCGGCAGCTTGGGGTTTCACCGGTTCGTATCCTGGACGCGGATATGGCACTGCTCATCAGGCCAGGCTGAGGTGGCGTCCCACATGGCACAACCAGAAGTATCTACAACTAGAATATACAACTATGTACCGGGGGGCTTTGGGGAGAAGAAGAAGAAGAAAAAAAAGAGAGAGAAGGTTGGCAACAGATGTTAGCTCAGGTGCCAATCTTTAAGAAAAAAAAATTGGTCACAAATTATGGTACAAATTCACAATTATATACTAGTCACCTGTCTCTGAAACACTATAGAAGTATATTTATTAACACAGAAAAAAGTACCTGATAACCTTCTAAGTGGAAAATATCATTTTAAACCAGAATACACAGTATTAGATCATGTATTTTCTTTCCATCCGTTTATCTATCTACATTAAAGAATATTTATCAAAACGTTAATAGCGGTTCTCCCTGGGTGTGGGCCCATGAAGTATTTTCATTTTCTTCTTTATCTGTATTTCTGAAATTTTCCATAATTAATGTTTTTTACCTATGTAAAAAATATTTGCTTTAAAAGATATCTATCAAAATGAGAGAAATTCTGATAGGCGTGAAGCTTTTTTGATTCCAACCAACGATTCTCAGTCTATAAAATGTGGGAAGAAGGAACCACCTTCCCTACAAAATTTACAAAAAAACACAAGATACGTGTGAAAAGAGTTTTGAAACCCATAGATCTCTCTGTAGCGTCAAAATGAAAACGGCAGGAACGTTATTTCCGCTCAGTTGCCCGCTGTAAGGAAGATTGTTTCAGCACCATGGACAGCGAGGCTACCCAGTTAGTGGGAAAACTTGGCCCACAAAAGTAAATGAAAGGAAAGAAGTTTTAAACCAGCTTTTAAGTGCAGACACGTGTCAGTTAATGCAAGAACTTATCATTTCATTAAAGTGGCTGCAGAGTGATTAGTCAATCCACGCAGTCACTAAAATACCCCTCTCCATAAGTATCTGCTCCTTCTGCCTCTGGTGAGAATAGGTAACAACTGGGGAGAAATCCTCTTATCCAGGGCTTCCTGGGAGCTTCACAACAGAGAGGACAGAATGCCCTCAAGGGCATTGTCTGCTCAACAACGACAGCTACCATTCCTGCTTTCTTTAACTATCTTTACCTCCTCAACAAAATTTAGCTCATTACTTCACATGAACACAACACAATGATAGGTTCTAGATTACAACACAGCCACTGGTCTTGTACAACTCTACCCACTGAGGGGCCCTCAAGCACCTTTCAGGGAACAGCCACACAGGTATCAGCTCTCAGACTCCAACCATAACTCCAGGTCAGTGAGGGGTGTGGGGCCAGAGCCGAGAGAGGGTCTTCACATCTAGAGACTGGGAAGAGGTGCAGGGCTGCCTTCAGAGGTGTTCTCTGACCCCAAATCCCCCTCCCCATCCCGCTTCTATAAAGATCTGAAGTTGACCTTGGAAGACACTCATTCATTTTACAGATATTTAATGGGCACGTACCATGTGTCAGGCAGTGTTCTAGGCATGAGGAATACCAACAACGAAGAAGGAAGATGAGGTCCCTGCAACCAAGGACTTCCCACCCTAGTGGTGGTGACAGACAACATACAAATAAATAAGATAATGGTAAGTTTTGTAAAGAAATTAAAACAAGATTATGGGTTGGAGAGTGACTAGAAATTGGGGGCAACTTTGGATTAGGTGATAAAGGAAGGCTTCTCTAAGAAGACCTAAAAAATGAGAAGGAGGCAGCCATGGAAAATATCTGAGGGAAAAGCATCCCAGGCAGAGGGAACAGTGAATGCAGAGGCTCTGAGCTGTGAATGAGCTTGGCTTGTCCAAGGAACCACAGAGTTTAGTAATCAAGGAGAGAGTGGCATGAGATGGAGCCAGGGAGGCGGGCAGAGGCCAGATTACAGTGAGCCTTGCAGGCCATCGGGTAGAACTTGAATTGTATTCTATGTGCAATGGGAGGCCAACCGGGAGATTTTAAGCTGGAGAGTGACACTTGGATTGTTGAGTGAACATACTTCAATGACATAAATGTCCATTTTTCCAGGTTCCTCATTTAAAATGCAAACATCCTTGGTGGGGGTAGCATCTTAATTGGAATCTATTGATCATACCCCTTTTTCCCATTCCTATTACAGTCCCAGCAGGGTGAAAGCACAAGTGTCTGACTTGGAGGCTCTGAATGCAGGGAGGAATGTTTCAAAAGGCAAAAACACACACACAATTGAAACCAAACAAAAGTACCAAGGGAAGACCATTAAAATAGATCCTCCAGCATGGTGAGAGGGAGAGATTGTAAACTTTGGAATCAAACAGTGCTAAATTCAAAATCTGGTTCCTCATTTCCTCTACCTACTAACCTTGGGGAAAATTCCATTCTTAGAAAATTGGCTACAAAAGCACATGGAATGGGCATTACTGGTCTTAGGGACTGAACGTTTGTGTTTCCCCCAAAATTTATATGTTGAAATCCCAACCCCCAATGTGATTGTATTAGGAGGTGGGCCATTGGGAAGTAATTAGAATTAGATGAGGCCATGAAGGTGTAGCCCTCATGAATGGGATTAGTGCCCTTATAGGAATCACAAGAGAGCTTGTTTCCTTTCTCTGTTCTCTGCCTGTGAGAACACAATGAGAAGTCGGCAGCCTGCAACCCAGAAGAGGGCTCTCACAGGAACCCGACCATGCTAGTGCCCTGATCTTGAATTTCCAGCCTCCAAGACTGTTTCAGAAATTTCATAAATTTCTGTTGTTTATAAGCCACCCAGTCTATGATATCTTATTATAGCAGCCTAAAGTGACTAAGACACTTGGAAATATACTGAAATTTATCTCAGTCATCCCTATGAACTCCTGAATCAACTACTGCACTATAAGAACACATTAGGATTTAATTCAATATCACGACGACTGAGGATTTACAATATGTGCAGAACTATGCTGGGTGCTGGAGTTTCAAAAATGAACCGGACAGACAGTAAGAGAATCCACATGCTTCCAGGCACACTATTTTTCTCAGAAAGCAATGAAATTTTGGAAACCGACTTTGGCAAAGAGATCTCTTAAACTAAAAATAACAGGATAGATATTACAAGCATTTTTAAATGCCTATGTGACTCTCCACCAGTATGAAAGAGTACTGTTTTTTGGCACATCCTCTCATTCTGAATTAATTAGCAAGGTGAGTTGGAACCCACATCTAATTCTTGGGGGATTTGGCAAGACGGCAGGAGTTCTGCAGTGTAAATTGTTTACATCTGACGCTAATGCCTGCTCATGTGACTTAATGTGTGGCGTGCTACTCAATTGCTGCAGAGGAGGAAGGAAGAGGGGAGGATTTCTCCTAATAGTCAATCTTGTCCATAATCGCAATGTCTGCCTGCCAAATGAATTGACAAATATTAAAAAACATTTCTAATAAACAATGAATTGGGGAACCTGGAGAAAATTTGCCACAACACAAACAGGAATGTGGATGAAGAGGCAGAAGCTGCAGAGACTACTAGAGACAAGGCCCCCTGTTGGAGCCGAAGGTCCAGAGTGAGGACCAAGTCCCAGGAAGGATTGGAGACAAAAGAACTGAGGGCAAGTCCAAAGAGAAAGGACGAGTGGAAGAGGGCCTGGCCTTCTAACAAGAACTCTTCCACAGGTTCTATCTGCCTTCCGATGCACTGCCACCGCCATCCACATCCTCAAAGCAAGGGAAGGGTGTCGTTGGAAGGGAACATTCAGGGTCAAACACCACCATGGTTGGATGTCTGACCATCTCTACCTTTGCTGTTTCAAATAAACAACTGGTATCTCAGGCTATGAATTAAAAATCTCAAACATACTCTGGCCAGCTCTCCCAAACCACAGCCTTGTCTTAAGGGACTTTCACTGATCTTAAGTAAACAGACTCTCATCCTTCTAACTCAACTAACTAGGAACAAAAACACTTCTAGTTAAAGCAGTCCTTCCTTTAAAAGTTGGAGTTGTCCTTAAAAGTCAGCTAATAGAGAAGGGGATCAAAATTTCAAAGTGTTCTATCCCATGCTGTTTCACTGATAAATCTATTCTAATTTCAGATACCTACATTACAAAATATAATATGACTTAAAAACTAAAACCTTATCAGTCATTACCAAAAAATTACTCAGGTCATGGGTGAGGAGGTGGGATCATTTGGCAGTAGCTTTGGGGCCACTAACAAAAATGACAGAAGGATCTTCAAATATCTAGGGAGTGACCTTAGTAGCTGTCTCAAAGGAATTATTTTCCAATCTAGGAAAACACTGGGATGAAAATGTAAGCCCTTGACGTATCATTTCTCTCAGGTCAGTTCTCTGGGAAACAGACTCAGAGATGGAGATTTGCGTACTGGAAATGTATCAGAGAGTGACTTAGGAATCAACACCCATTTGGGAGTGAAGAAAATGGAAATGGGTCAGGGGAGAAGCCGAACTGTGCTGCAGACACAAGAAAAGGCTGCATGTGCTCTGGTGCTGGGATGACCCTTTAGAGTTGTCCAGTCTGTACTTCAGTCCTTTTTATGCCTGAGCAATATTCCATTTTGTTGATATACCATCTTTTGTTTATGCATTCATCAGTTGATGGACATTTGGATGGACATTTTGGGGCTATTATGAATAATGCTGCTATGAACATTCATGTATAAGTTTTTGTTTGAATGTATGCTTTTAATTCTCTTGGGTATATGCCTAGGAGTAGAATTTCTGGGTCATGTAATAACTCTATGTTTAATGTTTTGAGGGACCACTACTTTTACTCTCACTTAACAGCTAAGGAAATGAAGGCTTGGATTGTCTGGGTCAACTAGCTATTGTAGCTAGTAAATTGCAGAGCTGGAACTCAGGCCCAGGGCCTCTCCAGAGCCCGTGCACTGAACCCCTCCATCACATTGCCTTAGAGGGGATGCTTGAGCTGGCTCCTGAAGGACTGCAAGTTATCCCGGTTGATGGGGTAGGAAGGGCGTTCTAGGCAGATGTGTTAAGTCCTAGAAGTATGAGAGCTGCTTTCATGAAGGGAGAAGTAGTTAAAGACTGCATTTCTGTGGGATGAATTGCCAGGGGAGGAGTGGAAGGGGGGCCAGACCCTGAAGGGCCTTGCATACAATGCTCAGAAGTTGAGTGCAGAAAGATTTTAATCTAAAGACTAAGCATGAAAAATGTATGCATGTAAAACAACAATAAAACCCACAACTCAAACGAAAAGCAAACACACTGAGAAAAAATATTTGTAGCTACATGACATTGGGTTAATAGCTTTGTCATATAAAGAACTCCTAAAATGAATTATGAAAACATTTAAACCAAGCTAGATAAATGGGCAAAGGACACAAACAGAAGATTCACAAAATAAGAAATACAAAGCATTTGGAAATGTGCAACTTCCAGTATAATCAAAGACAAGCAAATCTAAACAACAGTAAGGGAACTGTTCTTCACCTATCAGATTAGCAAATGTTTGTTAAAATGATAATAGCCAATTCTAGCGAGAATGAGCTATAAGATGAATTCCTGCACATCCTTAGTATGTTCAAATCCTGTTTGCCAATTGCTCCTTTCCCTGTAACTCTGTAATTCCAGTTCCGGCAATCAATTCACCCAGAAGTATCATCTCCTATGTTCACTGCAGCACTATTCACAATAGCCAAGACAAAATCTGAGGACAGATTAAATGAAAGAGAAGAGGATTATCTTCGTCCATTCAGGCTGCTATCACGACAGACCTCAGAATGGGCAGTTTATAAACAACAGAAATTTGTTTGTCGCAGTTTGGAGGCTGGAAGTCCAGGATCATGGTGCCAGCAGATTCGGTGTTTGGTAAGGGCCCTTTTTCTGGTTTATAAATGGTGCCTTCTCACCGTGTTCTCACATGGTGGAAGGGGCTAGGGATCTCCGTGAGGTCTCTTTTATAAGAGCACTAATCCAATTCATGCAGGCTCCACCCTCATGACTCAAACACCTCCCAAAGTCCCACCTCCTGATACTATCATCTGTGGATGTTAAGATTTCAACCTAAGAATTTGCGGGTTGGGGGCAGAGCACACATTCAGACCACAGCAAGGAGGAAAGGAAGGAAGGGCAGCTCCTAGGTTTTAGCTTGGATTACAACTTAGCCAGTGGCTCCATTAAGGAAACATGAAAATGGATGTGGCAACGCAGATTCAGAGAAAACAATAAAGCGTTTGGCTTGGGGTGGTTCTGGAGCTCCAAAGAGAAGTCAGGGCTAGAGTAACCTCCCTGCTGTCTACACAGGAGTGATGTTCTGAACTTTGGTCACCTGTACCCTCTGCCTTCTTGTTTCCAAATTTTTCTTTATTGTAAGCAACATATAGATGTAACTATTATGACCTTGATAAAACTAAAAAACATACATATGAAAAAAAGTGAATTTTATGTTATATAAAATTTATCACAATAAAACCAGTAGTACCTATGCCCTAGTGAGATCGTGCCACTAGAGGAGATGGTGTGCACCTGGGGCCCATGACGTGCTCGGTCTCCTGCGTCAAGCTGACAGGGTGCTCGGCGTAGGGAATAGCACAGAGTGTGTGCTCCTCCCACCTCACCAAGCAGGAGCGGTGCCCCTTTAGGCACCTTTTCCCCTCCTCTAACCCAGTGCTTACACATGTAGCAGACTTTGCTTTACCTGTCTGGGGGCTTCTTAGGAGAAGGGCTGGGTTATGATCAGCTATGTGTCCCTGGTGCCCAGCACAGGGGCTGGAATATACATTTATTATTGGGTAAGTTGAGAGTTGTCTGAGGCCTCAAAGTCAACTGGGAATAAACCTGTGTCTAAACCCCAGGAATGTAAATGTCTAGTGAGTATGAGTCTGGACCTCAGAATTGAGACACATCAGAAACATCACTTTGTAATTCCACCTTATATTACAGGAGGAAACCAAGGTTGTATAATACACTCACTCAGGCCACATGGAGGATGGAAGGAGAGGATGGCTTCAAGACATCTTTCTGTGGGCCCCTACTCAGTACCAGTAAGACTGTGATCACTGCCTGGGATGGAACTGTGTCCTCCCAAAGTCCATATGTTGAAGCCCTGACCCCCTAGTGTGACTGGTTTTGGAGACAGGGCCTTTACAAAGGTAACTAAGGTTAACTGAGGTCATGAGTGCGGGGGTCCTGAGCCAACAGGACTGGTGTCTTTATCAGAAGAGGAAGAGACACCAGGGGTACACACACACAGAGGAAAGACCATGTGAGGACACAGTGAAAAGGCAACCATCTATAAGCCAAGGAGAGAGGCCTGAGAAGAAATCAAACCTGCAGACACCTTGATCTTGGACTTCCAGCCTCTGGAACTGTGAGAAATAAATTTCTGTTGTTTAAGCCCCCAGACTGTGGTGTTTGTTACGGCAGCTGGAGCACACTAATACAGGCAGCAAGAGGCTGCCGGATGCCTGCTCAGAGCTGTCCTGCGCGCAAGAAGGAAGAAGCCTCAGATGACGGATCAAGGTGAAGGTGAACACAAAGGGAGCTGAGTCTCCAGGCCTCCCTCCTCCCATCCCTCCCTCTCCCCTCCTGTCTTTGCCCACGCTGTGGCCTCCCCGGCTGCAGGAACGTTTCTCTGGCCTTGTTTAACAACAGAAGAGCTGGGTCTGTGAAGAGCTAAGGAGGAGTAAAATCTGAAGGCCAAAACCAAGGTCTTGGCTTGTCATTCAGAGCAGCCTCCTCCTTCTCCCAGCCCCAAGGTGACCTTTTCCTGCAAATTAATCCCATGAATGGTTTAAGATACAGGCACTAAATTAAACGAGTCACTTTCTATTGCAAATTCTCCTTACTGTCTTAGTTACTTTATATGTCTGAAATTATTTTATTTTTAGTTAACACATCTTTTAAAAGATAGAATTAAATGCAAATCCTTGCAGAACTTGTCCAACTCCTGTAATATTCAACTACATGAAAATTTCAATGTATTATTTATACCCAGATATGCTGCAGCTGAATTTCACATGTGAATGTTCAGAATTCCAAGCTGCTTAACCAAAAAAAAAAAAACCTCTTCACTGCTACTTGCTTCCTCCCAGCTTTTATTAAAGACTCTGTTAACACTTTAAATGTGGCCCTCTTACACACCAGAGACCCCAAACAAAGTTAACATCTTGTTTTAATTCACAAAAGAATGGAAATCCAATACATCTGGAAAATGTTCAACCTATTTTTAAACACTCTAAGAAAAATCTACAAGAAATGTCCTAGGTTCTGAATAAGTTCTCTCCTTGCATTCAGGGGACATAAGAGAAGCTTGGCTTCTTCTAATAGCGTCTATAATCTGTGAATTTGTACCTTAAAATCAATTATTTACTCCTGAGCATGTGGTGAGACTCAGAGAGAAACCAAACAGATAGCTCTGAGCCTCAAAATCTTCAGGCCAATTATGATCATGGAAGCAGTGATGGGCATGGGAGGCTAACCCAACTCATAAAGAAGCACCAGGATGCAGGGCAAGGGACACATCACGCCGCTAGCAGAGGCGGAGCCATGTTCCAACAACCAGGGAGCGGGGCTGGTGTTGCAGGGGAGGAAGTCAGGAAGTCCCCACCCCACCCCCACTCGCCTTCTTTGGGTTCACTCCATCAGCCTGTTAATGTCCCCGTTGCGTGTTGGACAGACTGACCCTTGCTTTGAAAGTGCTAGAGAGAGAGAGAAAGACTCTGAAAGAGAGAGAGAAAGTATCAAAGCCACACTACTTTTGAAGAACGGGCTTGCTCAGAGAGAAAGTCTCTTCTAGCAATGCTTCTGACCAGGAGGAAGAAGACTCAAGTCTGGTTCCTCTTTCTGCTCCAGCCATGTGACCTTGTGATGTCCACATATCTGAACAACAATATGAGTCTATCTTCAGTGAAGGTAGGTGAGCATTGGATGCTGCTTGGAATTCTGAGTTCTAGGGTTCTAAGGACTTGCATGAGGACTGCGGGACATTACAATATGAAGGGGCCTGGGAGCCTCCTTCTCCCCCAGCAGGTTATGGTACCCAACGGGTCCCAGGAGTTCCAGTCTCCCGAGGCAATTTCCTCCCCAGCCCACGAACACAAGAAGAGCGAGTCACCTGTGAGTAGGTTGTGTCTCTGTGGAGAATCATCACCATGCTGTCAACTACTCAGAGAACCTTTCCTGGCGGAGGTGGGCTGCAGGAGCAGGCAGCCGGAGAACTTTCCCTGAGTGAATGAGAAAAGCTGAGAAGTTACAGAGAAGCCTGAAGTTCTCAGGGGCTAAAGGGAGAGGACTTTTTCACAGATGGTAGAGAGGCTAAGAGGGATAGACACCAGCTACAGAGCGCGGCCTCTGGGGTCTCTGTGCCCTACACCCAGCGCAGGGCACTCCAGAGGTGCATGGGTTCACAGGAGCTGTTGATGTGTGGCCTGGCTGGTGCACAGAGGGAACCTTCAGTGCCAGGGTGGGAAATTATTCCTAAAGGAAGAGTGGAGACAGGTGTCTCACTCCCAAGGGTCTGGGCGGGGGTGGGGGGGGGGGGGGAGGGAAAGAGGGCTGGAAACAGACCTTCCTAAATCGTCAAAGGTAAGGGGGAATGAAAGACCCTACAACTACAAATACTACTCAAACGGTAATAACAGGCATATCACAGCTCTTATTTGTTAAGTGCTTATACGTGAAGCAACACACTAATCACCTTACGTTTGTTATCTCATTTGATCTTCACAAGACTCCTAAGACACAGATATTATTACTCTGTATTTGAGATGAGAACCTGGAGGCATAGACAATTCAGTAACTTGCCCAAGGCAACACAGTTAGGAAATTGCCAGACAGGGGTCTGATCCCATAGGATCAAAGAAAACTTGAGTTTTAATCCGTTTGAAGATTCCTTAAGCTTATTATTGTTGTTACCTCCTACTAATAAGAGTGTATGGATGTCTGTCTTGAGAAACCAGAAGGTGGCAACCAGAGAGATGCTCCCTTTAGGCAGCTCTCAGGCAATGTGAGGTGGTAAGGAAAGCACTGGAGAGAGAATGGGGACATTGGGACAGGAGGCATGTTTGCAGTGCCTGGAAGCTGCGTCCACAACACTCTTTCCTCCAAATAAGTCTTCAAGCAAAATGGCAGAGAAACACTGTTTCCGCCAGGCTGCTGTAACATACTAAGCCTGGGGATTTGGGGGTTGGGTCAGCCCTGGTTTGTTATGGGCTGAATGTTTGTGTCCCCTCAAATTTCATATGTTGAAGACCTAATTCCCAATGTGGTGGCATTAGGAGGTGGGGTCTTTGGAGGTAATTAGGTTTAGATGAGGCCATGAGGGTGGAGCCTCATGATGGGATTTGTGACCTTAGGAGAAGAGGAGGAGACAAGAGAGCTCTCTCTCTCTCCACGTGAGGTCACGTGAGCATGCAGCGAATAGATGCCTTCTGCAAGCCAGGAAGAGAACCCTTACCCAGAATCAAATCTGCTGGCACCTTGATCTTGGACCTCCAGCCTCCAGAACTATGGGAAATAAATGGCTCTTGTTTAAGTCCCCTAGTCTGTGGTATTTTGCAGCCCAAGCTGTCTAAGCCTGGCTTCTCGGCTACGAGCAACAGAAACAAAGGGAATCTATTGAGGACATCAAGGCACTCATGGAGTTCCTGGGGCAGTGGACTTGGGAAAGGGCAGGAAACAAGAAGGCATCGTGATGTCAGGAGATGGGCATCGGAAAGCAGAGCATCTCCTCACACTCAGACAACCTGCACTGGGCACTGACACCAGGGGTGGGGAGAGGAAAGCTGTGTCCTTAGTTTCTGCCGTGGGAAGCAGGACCTGGAACGGGCCTGCCCCTAAGGCAGAAAATGCTGGGAGAGAGGAAACTTCTGGAAGGAATCTGGGTGCTGCTGGACAGGGAGATGAATTCTGGGCGGGCAAGAGTGAGAATGCACAGCTAGGTGCAGATGCAAAAGAGACTGAGACAGGAGAGTCTGCAGGAAGCAGGGCACCAGCCTCCCCCGGCCACCCCTACCAACAAATCCCCCTCCCGGGTGCTCTGGGACCACAGGAAATCCCAGCACCCAGGGGCACTGCTGTCTGTGCAGGGACAGATGGCGGGGGGGAGTGGAAGCAAGGGCCAGGGAGGCTCTGGGCTACAGGAAGCAGCAGGCAGGTCAACAGAAACCCAAGGAAGGTTCACCAAGGTGGGGTGAATGAACCTACTCCGGGGGAGCAGAGTGAAAAGAAATCACCAAATTACCTTTCAGCCGCACCTGGCAGGGCTCCAGGAACTAGAGGCATGTCTTCTCAGGAAGAGTTCCATCCTCCTCCATTTGCATACATTTCTGTCCCTGCCTACCGGAGCCACTGATGCTTTTTTAAAGCTCATTACATTTCTGTTTTCACTCCCATTTGACCCCCTTTGCATCAATTTTTTTCCTTCTCTCTCTAAAGCAGTTGGATTTAGACAGCAGGGTCGGGGGTTACAGGCAGAGACCAAGGATAACTGAAGGTGGGTAGGGACAGAGCACATGGACAGTGGGTAATACAGAGGAGCTGCGAGAGTTTGGAGACCTGGCCTCTCTCCCAGCAATGCCACTGACCCACCTCCCTGCCCAGGGCCCTGGGCTGCCCCAGCCCAAAAGGTACGTTGCGCAAAACAGGAAAAGGCATCCCTTCCCCCAGGCAGATGTAGCCCGTCGACAGCTTGGCTATCTAGCACTCATTTCTCTGCTGGTTTCCTTACACAGTGAAAAACCTGCACAACTGTATGTGGCAGCTCTGTTTAGTCAAATCAAATAATTTCTGTGCCTCTGTTTTTCCATCTGTAAAAAGGGAATAACACCAGCTGCCCTGCTTGAGTTGTGGGCATTCTTTTGCCTTTTTAGTGTGAAATACAGTGTTTAAACAGAAAAGCGGATGAAATAAATGTACAATGTCCCAGGGTTATTTCAGAGAAAAATGAAATAATGGCAGAGAAGGGACCTTGGGAGTTATAATTGCAAAGTAACCTGACTGGTTACGAGTCAGAGACGAGGGTTTTACACCTTCAGAGGGACAGTCTAGGTTGAGTGTCTGCTTCCTGTTCTGAAGTGAGTTCCTTCTGGGCTTTCTTAGGCGACTCCTGTGGTTCCTCCCACCTTCAGGTGCTGCTCTGTGGTGCTGGGTTCAGGGAGGAGATGCTGCAAGTGTTGGCTGGCATCACGCCCTCCCCTCCTCCTCCCTTCACAACCCGGTATGACTCACCCTGAGGTGGGGAGCCTGAGTCCCTCGACCACCTACACAGCCAGTAACTCTCAGCTTTGCAGATAAGAACTTATTTGACAGAGTCAGCTTGGCCTGACGCACTGCTTCCAAGCTGTGTGACCTGGGGCAAGTCACCTTAACTCTCTGAGCCTCAGTGTCCATATCTGTAAAACGGGAATAATAGGACCTATCTCATAGGCTTGTTGCAATTTTATATGAGACAAGCAGTTGACAGGTGCCAGCTGTCACCGTAAATGTGCAGGACTGGAACTCAGATCTCTTGGCCACCAGGCTCACTGCTCTCCTGACACCACGTTACTCATTCTCCACCCTCTCTGAGGAGTGGTTCTAATGAAAGCTAGCTGCATAGCCTGGCCCTGGGAGGAAGCCACCAGGAGAACTTCTCCCCCAAGTTGGAATGGTGATTTTTAATGGAAATCATCAACATCTTGAGAGGGTAAGTGGCCACGTGCTGAGAAAAGCCACATCCTGGCGTCTTGGAAGAGCCCCCTTCTCCTTGTGACACTGAATGTGGCTGGGAAGAAGCTTGGCTTTAGCGGTTTTTTTTTTTATGAGGACAGGAAGCAGCTCAATTGTAAGGCCTGTATCCAGTGTTCATTGGGATCTGGCAGAAGTCAATCCCTTCCCAGGTCCCTGGAAAAAGTGCCCAGGGCCTTGGGGCCGCTTCTGGAGAGAGTCAACTCAACTCCCTTCATGCCTGCTCCACGTGGGCTCAGACATCCCCTTCTCTTGAGGACGTGGGCACAGGGCCTTGCACATGACAGCCACATGGGGCACTTTCCCACGGACTGAGTGCACTCCACCCTAGAGAAGCGGAGGATTGCAAACAATCCTCCAAATCCAGCCTACCAACAGGGCTCTGAGATCATTTAGAGGAAGGGGCCCATGCACCTCCGGGAGAGGGTCATCCATGGATAGATCCAGAGTGTTTCTAAGTACCCTGAAATCCTATACAAAATTGTATCTATGTGTGATATGTGAGTCATTTTAGGAAAAGGGTAGAGACTTTCCATCGATTTTCAAGAAGATCCACATCTCCCAAAATATTAAGAATAAATGAACAAGGATTGGGAGTCCAGAGCACGTACCCAAAGGGACCACGAAGCCAGTATGAGTGCATGACGCAGGCCAGGTAGAGCATGCAAGGCAGGGTAGGGTACAGTGAGCTGGAAAGCACAGTCACACTTAAGAACATATATAGTAAAAGCACTTTTTAGGACAACAGGACATGCTGGGCCAGATCTGGTCCACTGGTCACCGATGTGCAAACCCTACCACCTAGAGAAAGGACTTACTTAAAGTCCCAGAGCCAGATGGGGCTACGTCATGCCAGACCCTTCAAAACCCAGGCCGGGGGTATTTCCACAACGTCACACACTGCTCTCGTGTCCACAGAAGAAGAACAAGAAAAAGCCTGGGTTTGGAAGGACATCCACCAGAAAAGAAGCAGGAATCAGGGTGGCCCGAGGGAGCCCATCACCAGAGGTGAAGCTTCAGCTGGATTTTGGAGGATAGAGAATAACTATGTTTGGCCAAGAAAATTTAACTGAAACAGAGGCCTACAAGGCATTTGGCTAAAAGGGCTAAGAGTAAAGGTGAAAAATGCCATCAAAAGCTTTCACTGAAACCCGCCACTGGCTAACTAACACGGAAGGACAGAAAGGAAGTGCTTTAAGGAGAAGAGGCTTTTCCAGCCATCCATGCTCTCATGAGCATTGCATGGAAGGTCTGAGGCACGTGGGGTTTGGAAAACAGTTGCACCCAAAGATGCCAAGGCCTGCCCCACACCTGTGACCGACAGACAGCAGCCCAGGCTGAGTGTTAGCTCCCACAGTCTCAGTCAGGAAAAGAGAGGTGGATTTTATCCAGGGGAGAAGGGCAGGCCAGTTAAAGCCTTCCGCAGGGGAATATGGCCTTTTCATGGTACTCCAGGTCACTGGACTGGCTTGGGAAAGAAGGAGGGGTGGCCTGAGGAGCAAGTGGCTGACAGCTGAAGGACGTCACTGAAAAGTTGATATCCCACTTAGCCCAGCCTTCGGAAGAGGGCAGGGATGGTGTGCCTTATTCAGGACTGCAAGGAATCCGTCACAAGTCACTGATGGTATGGGTCACCCCCTCCCTGTGGAGGTGGGAGGCAGGGATGTAACGCAGAGACATTGATGCAGCTGCTCCATGAGTTACCTGACCAAGCAGGAGGAAGCGATTGTGGGATCCACCCCTGCTATGACTACTCCTCACACAGCGGCCACAAATAGGGTTCTTATCCCCTCGCTCCAGTCTCTCTGTGCTGGATACACCGCTTTTGCCCTTCCGGGTCTCCTCTCTGCCCTGTGCTCTGTGCCGCAAGGCTGGCCTGCATGTGCCACGTCAACATGTCCTCTCAACCAGTGGGGGCCCCAGCAGGAGATGAGCAGGAGTGGGGAGTGGGGTCAAGGTGTTGACTCTCCCTCTCTGCTGGTCACCATGCTAGCTGCCAAGAGCTAGTAGCCTAACTTTTATGTAAGAAACTGGTACATACACTCATTTACAAATGCATAGGAAATGACTTGGAAGGATTAAAAAACTGATGACAGTTAACTATGAGGAGGTTGGTAAGATTTGGGTGGAGTAGAAGGTAAAGATAAACCTTCTTTTTCCTTAAACATTCATAGTTGATTTTTTTTTTATTAGCATGCATTTGCGAATTCTTTTATAACTTAAACATTAAGTAACTGCATTGGACATTGCCGTGCTCTGATACCAACGACCAACCTCCTTCCAACATCTCTCCAATCGCCTTTCAGGGCACTGTGGCTTGCTCCAACCATTCCAACTGCGGTCTGGCAGAACTTCTCCTTCCTATATTGCAGAGATTGGAGACATCAAATCCACTCCTTGCAACTTAGGGTTCTAGACATGCCTTAGGTTCTGCCAGTTAGATGCATTCACTTGAGACCAACTCGGAAGAGGGTTTATGTGGAGATGGAGTTTAAAGGAGCAAGGCACCCATTTTACTTGGCATAGATAACAGCAGAGGAGGCTGCAGCTTTGGTGGCAGCTTCCTGATTGTGGCAGGGGTGGTAGCTGCTTGGTTGGCCAATGCTGTAATTTAGTTTTCAGAGTCATTCCTGGAAGCCTAGAGTCTTGTATTAGTTAGTGTTCACCAGAGAAACACAACACAGATATAGATATAGATACAGATACACACACAGATCCAGATACAGATACAGATATAGATATAGATATATAGATATATGGTTACATGATCATGGAGGCTGGCAATTTCCAAGATCTGCAGGGTGAGTTGTAAGCAGGAGACTCAGGAAAGATGATAATTTAGTTCAGTCCAAGTCCAGAAGCCTGAGAACCAGGAGAGCTGATGGTGTGGCTCCAATCTTTAGGTCCTTGGACTGAAGACTCAGAAAGAGCCAATGTTTTACTTCAAGCCCAAAGGCAGAAGAAAGCCGATGTCCCAGTTTGAAGACAATCAGACAGGAAGAATTCTCTCATACGTGGGGGGAGGGTCAGACGTTTTGTTCTATTTGGGCCTTCAACTGATTGAATGAGACCCAACCACACAATGGGGGGCGATCTGCTTTACTCAGTCTACCAATTTAATGTTACTTTCATCCAGAGGCACCCTCACAGAAACACCCAGAATAATGTTTTACCAATATCTGAGGACCTTGTGGCCAAGTCAAGTCAATGCATAAAATTAGTCATCACAGTTCTGTTCATTAAACCCTCTGAGATGTTCTGTGATCCACCTACAGCTCTTACTAAATGTCTTTTCCTTAAACTAGCTTAGGTGACTAAGAATTTCAACCAATAGAGTAAACCACAAAAGTGATTGCTTTAAGACCAACAAGTCCTCAAGGCAATGAGAATATGGAAGTGGCGAACCAACACAGTCGGATTTGAAGACAGTGAAGATCTGATGACCATTAGGAGGCTGTGCCTAGTGCTCCTTGGCTCCAAAGGTAGAAGTTATGTGATCACTTGGAATCCGGGACCTATTGAAGTCAGGACTTAGGTGGACAGAAAGGCTGATGGGATGCATCTTTGTGACCTCATGAAGAATGCAAGGTGTTTCCCACTTTAGGAAAACTTAAAAGAAAAACATTATAGGCTCTGAGCTGTAAATTTTTGGCTCAAGACATGATAGGAGTTTTTATAATTGGTACAAAAGAATCTTTTTTTTATATCCACAAGGCAGACATAAGCAAAAGTGAGAAGCAAAGGCCGACCCTGCGGACTGCTGAGTTCATACTCTTTTTCTAATCCTTTATGTGAAAATTGGGGCATTGAAAGGGGTTGGAAACGGCACCTTGAGAATTGGATTTGCAATATTTGGGAGGAGCAGTTGACTCTGGGTATTCTAAACCTTCAAACCCCACTGACACCCCTTGTGCTGCAGAAACGGCCATTCCTACTCCATCTGAAGGTTGTGATGCCTTGGTTGAAGAGTTCGTAATGGCCTCACCTGAGGTATTTACATTGCAAGGGGACATTAATTCTCCTCATATCCCATAGCCAACACCTCCCATTGTGTTTAGGCTGAACTCCAGACCTATCATATCAAACACAAAGTCAAACCCAGGAGAAAGCCAAAACACTAAAAATAATTGCAGGATTTTGCAAATTTATCAGCAAAAACCTGGGGGAAATGTATGAAATAGATTCTGAAGGCACTGAGCACAGGAGGCAGAAGCAATTTTCATTCAATCTGCACCTCTCAATGTGGATGTGCTTATCAGAGGCTCTGGAGTCAGCGTGCCAGCTGCAGCTCAGTGGTTCTAAGTGTTTGCTTATTTGGTTGAGTAAAACCAGACTAAATGGTGACCTGCACTGAATGTAGTGTAAATGCCAAAAATTTCTTCTTATAATATAGAAGAAATCCACAGACATAGAAAAATGGGAGTGTTGGAATGGATTTAGCACGTGTGACTTGCTCACCCAACCCTTCACTACATTTTTCAAGAAAGCTCAGAGGACACTTCCTTCACTAAGGCATTGAGAAATATTGAGAAATACGTTATAGTTCCACATGCCCAGACCTTGAATCAAGCTCAGCTCCTCTTTCTCTCCCATCCCACATCTAATCCATCAGCAAATCATGTTGGCTGTGCCTTCAAAAAACATCCGTAATCCAGACACTCTTCATCACGGCCACTGCTGTGTCTCTCCTGGCTTATGACACACGGCTCCCTGCTTCGTCCACTGTTGATCCCCTCCATGCTGTCCTCCAAACAGCCAAAGGGATTCCATCCATTTTGAGTCTTTTTTCTAACGATAACCAATTCTCCAATTCTCTGACACCAGCTGGGTGTCCTACAATTCTATTCAATTCTGACACTAACTACCCAGAGTTAGCACAGAGCCTACAAGCTGGGGGTTCCGTCCCACAAGACTGTCCCCACTTCAGAAGACATCTGTGAGTAGGGTCCCCAGGCTACATGCACTTCTGCCAGGCCAGCTACAAATTTGAGGGTTCTCATAACCCAACCACCCCTCTCAGATTTGATAATTGGCTGGAATGGCTCACAGAACTCAGGAAAGCGATGTTCTCACCATTGCAGTTTTATTATAAAGCATACAATTCAAGAGCAGACAAATGGAAGACATGCATAGGGCAAGCTATGGCAGCAGGGAGAGGTGGGTTGGCACAGAGCTTTCCAGGCTCTCTCCAGACACTCCACCTTCTCAGCACATCAATGTGACCACCAACCTGGAAACTCCCCCAGCCTAATTATATCAAAGGTTTTTTTAATCTTTTTTTTTAAAGGTATGCTTTTTTTCTCATTTGTTTTTTGGTGAGGAAGATTGGCCCTAAGCTAACAACTATTGCCAATCTTCCTCTTCTTTGTTTTTCTTCCCAAAGCCCTAGTACCTAGTTGTATATCCTAGTTATAAGTCATTCTAGTTCTTCTTTGTGGAACGCTGCCACAGCATGGCCTGACAAGCAGTGTGTAGGTCGGTGTCCAGGATCCCAACGGAAGAACCCTGGGCGGCCAAAGTGGAGCACACAAACTTAACCCCTTGGCCACAGGGCTGGCCCTGATATATCAGTTTTTCAAAGATTTTATTTTTTCCTTTTTCTCCCCAAAGCCCCCCAGTACATAGTTGTATATTCTTCGTTGTGGGTCCTTCTAGCTGTAGCATGTGGAACGCCGCCTCAGCGTGGCCCAATGAGCAGTACCATGTCCATGCCCAGGATTCGAACCAACGAAACACTGGGCCGCCTGCAGCAGAGCGCACAGACCTAACCACTCGGCCACGGGGCCAGCCCCCCTGATATATCAGCTTTAATAAACGTTTCATTATGTAGACATGACTGATTACATCATTGGCCATTGGTGAATGAACCAGTCTCCAGCTCCACTCCCTCCCTGAGGTGGAGGTGGAGAGGTGAGCTGAGACTGGAAGTTCTAGCCTTCCAGTCACACGGCAGCCATCCTGAGCTGTCTAGCCACCCCATTCCCGGCCCCACTCCCACCTCCCACCCCCACCCTGTGCCATGAGATGTCCCATTCGCATACAAAAGACACTTCTATCACTCAGGAAATTCCAAGGGTTTTAGGAGAACAAGACCAAATATATTTCTTATTATACCACATCCTTTTAAACTGCAAGCAATTCAACTCACAACTCTGTTCAAAATCCTCATTTCTTTCAGAAAAAAAAGCCAAAATCCCCACAAAGGCTCACAAAACAATATATTCTGGCCCCACCGCCCTTCACTTAATGAACTCCCTTCCGGGCATAAAGGCCTCAAGTATGAAAGGCAAGTTCCCGCTACAGGCTTCTCCATAGTTGCTGTTTCCTTCGACCAGAATGTTCTTTCCTCAAATGTCATCTGAGTGGTGAGGCCTTATCTGACCTCCCTATTTAAACGCGACTCTCCCCCAACGCTCCATATTCGCCTTTCCTACTTTATTTTCTTCCAAAGCACGCGTCACCCACCTGCATCCTGTATGCTCCATTTTGTTTGTTGTCAGCCCTCCCTACTAGAGTGGATCTATTTTTCCTCCCAGTTCTTTTTTTTTTTTTTTTTTTGCCTCATGTATTTCAACGCGTTGTTGTTAGGCACATACACATTAAAAATTGTTATATCTTCTTGGAGAATTTTCTCCTTTATCATTATATAATGCATCTCTTTATCTCTGATGATTTTCCTTGCTCTGAAGTCTGCTTTCTCTGAAAATAACATAGCTGCCTCAGCTTTCTTCTTCTTCTTTATTTTTGTGGGGAAGATTAGCCCTGAGCTAACATCTGTTGCCAGTCTTCCTCTATTTTATATGTGGGCTGCCGCCACAGTGTGGCTTGATGAGCAGTGTATAGGTCCATGCCTGGATCCAAACTTGCAACGTTGGGCCGCTGAAGCAGAGCTCATGAACTTCACCACCACACCACTGGGCCGGCCCCTCAGCTTGCTTTTGAATAGAGTGTTAGGTATATCTTTCTCCATCTCATTACTTTTTTTTTTCCTTCTTTTTGATTGTGGTAAAAATACTTGACATAAAATTTGCCATCTTAACCATGTTTAAGTGTACAGCTCATTAGTGTTAAATATATTCACATTGTTATGCAACAGGTTTTTCATCCTGCAAAACTGACACTCTGTATCCGTTAAACAACAACTCCCCACCCCCTCCTCTCCCAAAGCTCCTGTCACCATCGCTCTACTTTCTGTTTCTATAAAGTTGATTCCTTTAGATACCTCAGATAGGTGGGATAGTACACAAGTTGTCCTTTTGTGTCTGGCTTATTTCACTTAGCATAATGTCCTCAAGGATCATCGATGTTGTAGCATGTGACAGAATTGCTTATCCATTCACAATTTCTGAGTATTTTATTCTTTTTCATTCTGTTGTAAATAGAATTAATTACTTAATTTCCTTCTCTGATTGTTCATTATTAGTGTACAAAACACAACTGATTTTGACTTGTTGATTTTATATCCTGCAACTTTACTGAATTCATTTATTAGTTCTAACAGGGTTTTTTGGTAGAATCTTTAGACTTTTTTACATATAAGCTCATGTCATCCTCAAACAGACAATCTTACTTCTTTCTTTCAAATTTGTGTGCTTTTTTTTCTTTTTCTTGACTGGTTGTTCTGGCCAGGACTTCCGGGACTATGTTGAAAAGACATGGCAAGAGCAGCTTTCTTGTCTTGACCCTGATCCTACAGGAAAATTTTTCAGTCTTTTACCATTGAGTATGATGTTAGTTGCGGGGTTTTCATAAATGGTCCATCCCTTTATTTTTAATCTATCTGTGCCTTTGTATTTCAAACAGATTTTGTGTAGACAATATATAGCTGAGTCTTGGTTTTTTATCCACTCTGATAATCTCTGTCTTTTAACCAGTATATTTAGACTACTCATATTTAAAGTGATTATTGATATAGTTTGATTAATATCTACTATATTTACAACTGTTTTCTGTTATCCTTAATCTTTGTTTCTTTCTTTTTTTGTCTTCCTCTCTTTTCCGACCTTTTGTGGTTTTAACTGAGCATTTTATGTGATTCCATTTTATCTCCTCTACTAGCATATCAATTATACTTCTTTTTACATTTTTTACTGGTTGTTCCAGAGTTTGCAATACACGTTTTTGACTAATCCAAGTCCACTTTCAAATAAGATTATACTACTTCACAGTAGTGCAAGTACCTTCTAATAGAGCATTCCCAATTCCTCTTTCCTGTCTCTTATAACATTGCTGTCATTCAATTCATTTATCTATGAGCAATGATCACCAAACGCACGTTGCTATTATCATTTTGAACAAACTGTTACCAGTTAGATTAAGAATCAGAAAAAGAAACGATTTTATTTTACCTCTATTCCTTTTCTAGCACTCCCTCTCTTTGTGTAGACCTGTATCTTTTTCCTTCTCTCTGAAGAACTTCTAACATTCTTTTTACAAGGCAGGTCTACTGGTCACAAATTCCCTCAATTTTTATTGTCTAAGAAAGTGTTTATTTCTCCTTCACTGTTAAAAGATAATTTTGCTCGTGCAGAATTCTAGGTTGGTGAGGGTTTTTTATTTCAACACTGTAAATACCTCACCCCACTCTCTTCTTGCTTGCACGACTTCTAAGAGAAGTTCAATGTAATTCTTATCCTTGTTCCTCTGTAGGTAAGGTACTTTTGTCCCCTGGTGTCTTTCAAGATTTTCTCTTTTTTTTAACTTTTCTGCATTTTGAATATGATTTGCCTAGGTGTCACTTTTTTGGTACATATCCTGCCTGAGCTTCCTGGATCTGTGGTTTGACATCTGTCGTTAATTTTGGAAAATTCTCAACCATCATTGCTTCAAGTATTTCTTCTGTTTCTTTCTTTCTTCTCCTTCTGGTATTCACATTACACGTTATACCATTTGTAATTGTCCCACGGTTCTTAGATATTCTGCTCCGTCTTCATTCTCTTTTCTTTTTACATTTCAATTTTAAAAGTTCCTATGGACATATCTTTAATTTTTCCTTGCTTCTGCTTGATTTGGATTTATTTTGCTATTTTTTTCCAGTTTATTGAAGTGGGAAGTTAGATTATTGGTTTGAGACATTTCCTCTTTTCTAATATACATACTTAGTGCTATAAATTTCCCTCTTGGCACTTCTTTAGATTTGTTACACAAATTTTGAAATGCTATATTTTCATTCAGTTCGATGTATTTTTTGATCTGCTTAAGGACTTCCCCTCTTACACATTAATTATTTAGAATTATACTGCTTGGTTGCCAAATGTCTGGAGATTTTCCTCTTATTGATTAGTAATGGATTCTGTTGTGGTTGGAAACACACTCTGTATGACCTCAATTCTTTTAACTTTGTTAGCGTGTGTTTTGTGTCTCAGGATATGGTTTATCTTGGTAATCGTTACACAGGCACTTGAGAAGAGTGTGCATTCTGATGCTGTGGGTGGAGCCTTCTATAGATATACATTAGTTCCTCTTGGTTAATGATGTTGTCTAGTTTTTTAATCTGCTTACATATTTTCTGTCTAGTTTTCTAGCAATTGTTGAGAAAGAGGCATTGAAATCTCCACCTATAACTGCAGATTTTTTCTTTCAGTTCTGTAAGTTTTTGCTTCACATATTTTGAAACTCTATTGTTTGATGCATACACAGGATTGCTATATTTTCTTGGTAAATTGACACTTTTACCATTTTATAATGTCCTTCTCTGTCTCTGAAATCTACTTTATCTGATATTAGTATGGCTACCAAAGCTTTTTATAAATTAATTTTTACATGATATATCTTTTCCATCTTTTTACTTTTCACATGCCTATGTTGTTACATTTGAAGCAAGTTTTAGCGGACATTACATAGTTAGGTCATGTTTTTAACCCACTCTGTCAATTTCTGTCTTTTAACTGGTATTTACAACAGTTACTTTTATTTTTTTATTTGTTTGTTTGTTTGTTTGAGGAAGATTGGCCCTGAGCTAACATCTGCCTCTTTTTTGCTGAGGAAGATTGGCCCTGAGCTAAAATCTGTGCCCATCTTCCTCTACTTTATACGTGGGCTGCCTGCCACAGCATGGCTTGATAAGCAGTGCATACGTCCATGCCCAAGATCTGAACCTGTGAACCCTGGGCTGCTAAAGTGGAGTATGTGAAGTTAACCACTACGCCACCAGGCAGCCCTTGGAACACTTACTTTTAATGTAATTCTTGATGTGTTAGGGCTTAAGTCTATTTATTTTTTTGTTTTCTCCTTGTTCTTTCCATTTATTTCTCTGTTTTCTTTTCCCTGCCTTCTTGTGGGTTACTTGAACATGCTTTTATAATTTTGATTTATCTATAGTGATATTAACTTTATAAGTGTGTTACGCTCTCAGTATAAGTCCTTTAGTGGTTGCTCTCGGTGATACATTCTCTCTATATCATTTCTCACAGTCTACTGGAGTCATTGTTTTACCGGTTTCAGTGACATATAGAAACCTCACCTCCTTTTCCTTCCCTTAACCCCCCATGTGGAATAGAATTGTTTCAGATATTTCCCCTATATACATTTAAATCCACATCAGACAGTGTTATAGTTTTTGCTTCAAAAGTCAAACATAATTTTGAAAACTCAAGAGCAGAAGGAAAGTCTGTTGTTTCTACTCATATGTTTCCTCCCTTATGCTGCTAGATTCTTGCTTATATCATTTCCTTTCTATTTGGAGAATTTCCTTTAGCCATTCTTTTAGAGCCAGTCTGCGTGTAACAAATTCTCTAAGGTTTACTTTATCTGAGAATATCTTGATTTCCCCTTCATTCCTGAAAAATATTTTCGTGAGATATAGGATTCTGGGTTGATACTTCTTTCAGCTCTTGGAAAATATTGTGCCACTTCTTTCTGATCTTCATGACTTCTTTCGGAAATCTGCTGTCATTCTAATCTTTATTCCTTACAGTTAAGCTGTTATATTTCCTCTGACTTTCAAGATTTTTTCTGTCTTTAGTTTCAGAAGTTTAATTCTGGTGTGTCTTGGCGTGGATTTTTTTGAGTTTATCCTGTTTGAGGTTTGGTTAGCTTCTTGAATCTGTAGGTTTATATCTCTTCCAAACTTGGGGAGTTTTCAGTCATTATTTCTTTAGGTACTTTTTCAGCCAGGCCCTTTCTCCTTCTGAGATTCTGAAGACACAAATGTTAGATCTTTTATTATAGTTCCATAGACCCCTGAGGCTCTGTCCAATTGTTTTCATTCTATTTTCTCTTAATTTGTTGTTTAGATTGGGTGTTTTCTACTCTTCTGTCTTCACGTATTCTTTCCTCTGTTCCCTTCATTTTGCTATTGATCTCATCCACTGATTTTTTTTTGTTATTGCATCTTTCAGTTCTAAAATTTGCATTTAGTTGTTTTTTATATTTTCTATTTCTTTGCTGATGCTTTCTACTTTTTCCCTTATTGAAAACGTGTCTGTAATTGTTCATTGAAGTGTTTTTATCATGGCTGTTTAAAAATCTTTGTCAGATAACTCTAAAATGTCTGTCATTTTGGTGTTGACATGTATTAATTATATTTCCATTCAGTTTGGGATCATTCAGTTTGGATTCTTCCTGGTATGATGAATGATTTTTTATTGAAAATTGGACATTTTCATATTGCGCTGTGAAACTCAGGATATTATTTTAAAATATTTCTGGTTGTATTTTCCTGGGGAAGTAGGGGCACTGCCTTATTACTACCAGATGGGAGCAGGGGTTCCCCACTCAGCCTCCACTGACACCTGTGCATTGAGGGCTTGTCAGTGCTGAGCAGGGGTGGGAGTTCCAGTTCCCCATGTGGTCTCCACTGACACTGTGGTGGAGGCAGGCTCATTACCACCAGGCTCTAGTGCAAGTCCTGACATTCCACTAATCCTGATTTGACACCCATGTATTATGAGGGGTGCCTCATAACTGCTGGGCAGGGCGGGAGTCTCAGCTCCCCACATGGTCTGCACTGATACCACGTAGGCTGGGCCTCACTACCTGCTGGCTGGCGTGAAGTGCCACATTCCTACTTGGACTTTCCCGACATCACCTCTTTGAGATGGTGTTGGGGTGCCTCTTTACAGCCTCACGAGGGTGGAAGTCTAGGCCCCCTACTAGGCTTCCCTGTCCTTTGATGGCATGGGTGGGGATTGAGGCCACAATTTTTCCTCTGGTGTTTGGCTGGAGTGGCATAGTTATTACCTAAATGCTTTCTATCTTGCTGCCCCTTTCCTGGACTTTTGCTGGGAGTTTTTTTTGGTCTGCACCCCTTATTTTTTCCAGGTTGCCGACTTCTTCAGCTCCAAGTCTAGAGTATATGAGGCCAAAAGAAAACTCAGGGAATTCATCATCACATTGTTCACTAGGTCCAGAGGTCCCTCACTGGCCTGCCTTCTCCTCTCTGTGTCCCTGAGTCTTCTTGTGTTCCTTTGTATATAACATTCAGAGACTTTGGCTGTACTTGAGAGAAGAAGAGAAAAAAGTACATTTACTCCATCTTCCCAAAAGAAGAACCACTTTTGACCATTTTAAAAATTGAGTCTGTCTTATTATTGAATAATAATTTTCTGGATAACAGTTCTTTTTTTCATATTTTTTACTGCAAATTTTTTCTTTCACTCTGTAGTTTACCTTTAGTTTTCTCAAGAATATCTTTTGAAGAGTGGATGGTTTTAATTGTGGTGAAGTTTAGTTTATGATTTTAGAATTTTTTGTGTGTCATACTTAAGAAATTTTCCCAAACTCAAGGTCACAAAGATTTCTTTTTATACCTTCTTCTGCAATTTTATCAATGTAAGTTTTACACTTAGGTTCATAATCCATTTTGTGTTATAATTCATTTTTCTGTATTTGTATATGGTGAGAAATAAGAATCTGGGGTCTGTGTTCCCCTCGTCCGTGAGGACGTCTAATTCTTCCAGCACCTTTTGTCAACAGTTAGATGGTCATATGTGTTTGGGTCCATTTCTGCACTCTGTTCTGTATCATTATTCTACATATCTTCCTTTAGGCCACTACCATACTGTTTTGATTCCTGTAGCTTTCTAAGTCTGGAAATCAAGTAATACCTTTCTCTTTGTTCTTTTTCTTCAAAATAATTTTATTTGAGGCCCTTGCATTTTGACATATACTTTAAAATCAGTTTGTCAATTTCTACAGAAGATGCCTAGAGGTTTTGATTGCAATTGTATTCAATCTATAAATCAATTTGGGAAGAACTCATGTCTTAATAATGTTGAGTCTTCCAATGCATAAGCATAATGTATCATTCCATTAATTTCTGTCAGCAATGCTTTGTAGTTCGGTACACAGGTCTTACAAATCCTTCGTTAATTTTGTCCCTAAATTTTTTCATATATTTTGATATTGTAAGTGGTATCAGTTTTTAAATTTCAATTTTGATCATTATAACTATACAGAATTACAGTTGATTTTTCTATATTGATCTTGTATTTACATCTTTGCTAAACTCACTTATTCTAATGGTTTTTTGGCACAGTCCTTAGGATTGTCTGCATAGATGTCATGCCATCTTCCAATAAAGACAGTTTACCTCTTCTTTTTCACTCTGGATGCCTTTTATTATTACTTATTTATTATTTTACTATCTTACCTTTTTGTGATGGCTAAGACCTCCAACAAAATGTTCAATAAAAGGGATGAAAGTGGACATCCTTGCTTTGTTTCTTATCTTAGGGAGAAAGTATTCAGTCTTTCACTATTAAGTATGATATAAATTGCATGTTTTATAGTTGCCTTTTATCAGGTTGAGAAAATTACATTTATTACAACTTACACAGGTTTTTTTTAAATCATAACTAGATGATGGATTCTGTCAAATGCTTTTTTATGCACTTAGTGAAATGATTGTGTGGTTTTTCTTTTTTAGTCTGTTAAGAAATCACACATTGTTTATTTTCAAATGTTCAATGAGCTTTGCATTTCTGACATAAGAATATATTTATTTTTGAAAAAGGATATAGAAGTTGTCCTTTGCAGGCAGGAGACTAAGATGGAAAAGACCACCCTTCAAATGAGATCTTCCTTTTCCAATTAGGATGATGTTATCCAGGAGTGACAGAAGACAACTGGTGGCACTTATAAACCTGCTGCAAGCTGGGCATAGTTTCAGTAACAGCCAGCACAGCCCAAGTAGGAATTAGAAATATGTGAAATAATACTTAATGGAAGTCAATTAATCATTGGGGTCTCTGGGACCAAAACAGATGAGCAAATCTGTGGTCTTACCTGCTCTGTATGATTGATCATGCTATGGGTCTGGCAAACAGGACTTACTTAAAACATTATAAAAAGAATCACAACCTATTGCTCAATTCCAAGGCCTCAATCAATTCATAGACCCAGAATCCCCGGAACAAAGGGAAATTCACGTAAACACTGAGTAAGAATGTTGAGATAACACAGATGTGTACTGGAAATCTCCCCTCTTGCCATGGCCAATGGGACTAAAGGCCAGGATAACTGATCATTATGGAAAAGAAAATACTAGGATCATTCAGGAATTACTGGACTCCAGCTGTTAGCCAGCACTAATTCCTGGGGACCCAGACGTACTATGATCCAGCAGTCAGAGGGTGGACTAACAAAATTTTCTTCCAATCTCTGTAACTTTGGACTTTGTTAATTTAGAGGTTTTAGAATTAGAGAGAAAAAAGCTTCTACCAGGGGGTTCCAACATGTTTACATTGAACTGGAAGTTGAAAATTCTACATGATTATTTGCCACTGGGTAAACAACCGAAAAACAGTTGTGTTGGTTTGGGTGGTTGATCCTAAATATCAAAAGGAAATGGGGTGCTGCTACACAACAGGAACAGGAAGGAATGCTCAGAACAAGGGGGTCCTTTGAAGGAAACTCCTGACCAGTGCTGCATTGGGAACAGTCTTGGTGGAAATGTGAATGCAGGTACACAAAGAGGTTCCACCATCCTTTTCCTGCCTTCCCAACAGCTACCAATGGGGGCACACATGGCCTAAGCCTAACTGATCACAAAAACCTTCCTCTCCCTCTCTCATCTTCTGGTGGAAAGATACGTGGATGGAAGAAAGAAATTGTTGTAGCTCCGTCATTCCAGCCGCTCGAGCCTGCAGAGGAAACCACCAGCTGTCCACTAATATCCATGTGCCCATCTTCTGTAGTAACGGAGTTGAACATAGGATGTAGCAGCCCAGCTTTCCGTATTTCCCAGCTCTCGTGGTGACAAGTGACTAAGCTCTCATAAATAGAATAAGCAGAACAATTCCTGTCTCACATATTAAGAACAAAAACCCCAACATGGAACTTCTATACTTTCTCCCTTCATGATAACTAGAATGGCAATGAGAAGAGGAACCTTAGAAGCCACATATTGAAAGTAGAAGCACTATCATGAACCCGGATCCTTGATTATGTGCATAGAGTAAAGCTTCACCAACATTGGAACACGTATCTTGGACTCTTAGGTGAAAAAGAAACAAATTTATTTGTTCAACTAATCACTAAATTGGAGGGTCTTTGTTATAATCCTAAGACATACTCTAATGGGCAATTAATTTCTGTTTTGATCTCAGATCTGATGTTCAGTCTTTCTGTAAATTTAGTGATCTCTATAACTAGTATAGTAATTACAGTTTTAAATACCCTTGGGGGAGTAAATACCATAATCAATCTTCAACCATTGCACTAACTGAAAGGCAATTAGTTGACAGTCCACTGAAAGCAACAGTCCGTTGGAAGGGATGCAAGGCATGACAGAGACCACTGGTTGTTGCCAGTGTCTGTTCTCCCTTCTCCCATAAGGATAGTTCACCCACTTTTAGCTGATCACATGGCTATCCAGCTTCTCTTGAAACCAAGTGTGGTGAAATGACTATGGGATGTAAACAGAAGTGAAATGTGCAGCTTTCAGATTGTGCTCTTAAAAGGTGTGGGAATGCGCTCCCGTGACTCTGTGTGGAATGTGCAACCTCCTGCACTAGCCGATGAGGGCAACACAGCAGAGATGGCAGAAAAAGAATATGGAGACAGCCTAGGTCCCTGACACCATGGCTGTGTTGACAGAGACACAAACTTCTATCTTATTTAAACACTTGTTTTGAGGAGGGATCTTGTTAGACTGGTCAAAGCAATGCCTTAATTGATCACAAATTATGCTCTTCAAATAAAACTAAGACATTAAAGGGACACTGAAATGTGTGGATTGGGAGTCAGGAGAAGGGCCCTGGCTTCACAGGGCTACTAACTTGCTAGGTAACTGGAGCGAGTCAGCTCCCCTCTCGGAGCCTCAACCCCTCCATGTGAGGGTGCAGCCCCTCCCAAGATGAACAGCCAGTGAATAACACGAGAACACGCTGTGCCAAACGCAACAATGGAAAAGAAAAAGAATAGACAAAATCAAGTCCTGCCGAGGTGAAGAAATCCTGGGAAAATATCAAAAACAGAAAAACAAATATAAAAAATATTATAGGGGCAACTCTATACCCTTTCTTTTTTATTTTCCTTGGTGTTATTCTCTAAGACATTTGTGTTTTTGAATAAATCTTACAGATTAAGTGCCAAAATTCCATCTGCCTCCTCCTGCTGAGAAGTCACAATGCCTTGTTTATGACACCAGGCTCTGTTTCCATGGGGATGACTGTGTCAGTGTAATTCCAGCATTATGACTTCTGGGTATATTTGAGAAGATGGGTGAAGGCAATGAAAAATCTTTGAATACACACATTTGTTGTTATTCTGATAACTCGCAGCTACAGGAATGATGAAGCTGAAAATAGAGAGTAGGAACCAGACAGATGCCCATTAAAGGCTGAGATCATTTTTCTGACTGCTGAAAAGGACACTTAACCCTTCAGCCCTTCCTTCTTGAAGTTTTTCGTCTGCTTTATTTTCAATGGTTTGTTTAAATTTTTAATATAATATAATTTGCACGAGGCAGCTGCAAGGCTTTTGTATGATCCCTTTCTTTGCCTAAATCTTTCTTCTGGGTGGGGACTGCTTTAAGCTCATCCTGAATAATGGCTTCTATTATTTAAATCCATCATTTAAATTCAATTTTGCCAAGAAGCTATTATGCCTACTCTACGTGCAAATATGGAAACTTCAGTGTAGAGTTTCCTCCTGAAATTTTCCATAGGGAAAAAAAGTCATCCATTTAAATGCGCGCTTTGAGTCCTGCAAATTCTGTGAGCAAACAACTTTAAACAACCTATTTCTTTTTCATGTCAAAATAGAGATTTTAAAAAATTTTGCTGAATATAAAAGTAATTTGTGTTTACTGTAAAAAAAAACAAAATCAAACACCCAGGAATCTAAAGTAGAAAGCATTGTCTACTCAAAATTGCTGTGCCCCACAGAAACATTGTTTTATCTCTATATTTTTTCTAGATTTTTAAATATAAAGAAACATCAATATTTACATAAGTTGCATCATATGATACCGTGGCAGACTGCGTTTTCCAAAGACAGCGACAACAATATACCCATCCTGCATGCTATTCTGAAAGTGTCCTTGGCATTCTGTCGTCAAGAATTGTTATTTCTTCACCTCCTGGAATCTGAGTAGACTTTGGACACCTTCAACCAATAGGATATGGCTGCCATAATGTTATACTTGTTCTGTGCATAGCGCTTAACTGGCCTGGCAACTTCCACTTCCTACTTCTTAGAAGTTGACCACCCTGTAAGAAGTAGGACTATTCCGAGATCAACATGCTATGAGGAGGCCCAAGAAGGCCTCAAAGATGAGATTCCATGTTGAGAAGTGAAGAAACCAAAGTTCACCAAAACCCCAGACATGAAGAAGTCATCTTGGAAGTGGATCTTTCCAACCCAGCTGACCCACCCAATCTACGCATGGGTAGTTCAAACACAAACCACCCAGCTGAGCCCTTCTTGAGTCCTGATCTACAAAACCAGCAGCAGAGTAAAATAGTTGTTGTTTTTTTTAATTATTACCAATAATTTTTAAATGAAATGGGAAAACAATAACTATGGAATATTAAGTGAAAAAACTTAAGTCCCAAACCGTAAATACAACATGACGTTGCCCATGCCTTTGCTTGTCTCACTTAGTCATTGTGACAGCCGTCTAAATGGGCTCCCCAACTAGGTGCAACCCCTTCACTCATTCTCCACACCAAAGCCAGAGATGTCTCCTAAAGTAAGATGGTTGTTTCAAACTCCAAAGTTCTGGGGTCGTTTGTAACATGGCAACAGATAACTAAAACATATTCTTTGAAAATTTTTTATGTTAAAACGAATTAAATCCACCTCATCTCTGTTAGTGGTTCTCATATTATATGCCTTTGCCATATGCTAATAACTCATCCCTAGTAGTTGTACTTTTAGACTGTTTTCCCTATGATTAGTATAAATAATGTGCAGTGAACATTTCTTTACATATGCACCTGTTTGATTGTTTTCAAGGGTGAATTCTTATACGTCGTATTACTGAGCCAAAAGGTAATTCAAAAATTACATTTTGATATGTTCAGCCTGATTATATTTCAGAAATATACAAATTTATTCCATACCAGGAGTGTATGAGAATTTCACTTTTATCATCACTGGGGCTTATCAACCTTTTTAATCTTAGCTAATCTGCTAAGAGATACATAATTTCATTTTTATTGGTCATTTCTTGTATTTTGTAAATTGCTTGTTCATAAAGCATAAACCATTTCAAAACCATTTTAAAACTTAGTTTCTTTATATAAATAAATAATTTCATAAATGTATGTATTGTAGACATTATTACTCTTCACCAGTGTTTCCATTCCTCCTCCCCTTCCAGAGGAGCACAAGAGGAACCAGTTTCCCTAACTCTGTGAACTTGTGTATGGCTATGTGCCTTGGGGAAAAAAAGGATGAACATGACATGCATCAAACCGCTGGTGCATGAATCTCCGTGTTCTTTCTACCCCTGCTGCAGCAATCATGAAAACACAGGTTGGTAGGAAGATCCCACGAGATCTAAATGGCCTGGAAGGCTAAAGCAACCTGTTGAGAAAATTGTCTGGAGAGTCTCCCAGATGCTCAGGCTTTGTGTGAGCAAGAAGTAAGTGTTTTCTTTTCAGGTTAATGCATTGAGATGTCAGATTGTTTACTACTGAAGAATAACCTAACTTATCCTGACCAATACAATACAATCTGATTACAAGTACGCTTTCCAAATGCAGACGCTGTCATTGGGTTTGTTAGTTGCTTGGCTTCACCCTTATCTACACATATGTCAACATGCATAACTTGGGTCACCTTGGTAGAACGATTTAAAAACCTGGTATGTACCCTTCCATATTTTTCCTTCATGCTCATAATACTATACAAATATATCCATCACATATACATAGAAATATATGTATGTATGTAAAGCGGGATTTTAGCCTTTGTTTTCCAAAAATAAGAAAGTGGACTATTGTACACCCTTTTCTGCATCTTCATCTCGCATTTCTTACTCAGCAATAACTTATGGAATAAAGTCACCTTCTATAGCTCTAATTCATTCATTTTACTGATTGCTCACCAGAATGTAGTACGCACGCAATAGGATTTATTCAACCAGTCACCTCTTGACCAGCATCCACTTTGATCTAGTTTTGTGCCATTAGAGACAATGCTGCAATAAACACTTTAGTGCCAAAGTCCACTAATCGTCTGCTTTTGTTTCTATTGGCATTCTTGGGAGAAGCCTAGTAAGGTTAAATGATACATGCATTTTTTAAAAAAATAAATACCACTTTTATTTTTATTATAATAAATGGCTTTTCAAAGTTGAGTGAAAAAAAAACAAAAAATGATCCAAAAACACCCCATTATACATATTTTCCTTAGAATTTATAAAGTTTCCAGTTTAACAAATAGTTTTCTTTTTCTTTTCCAGATGTACATCATATTTCGAATTCTGTGTACATTACATCATGTTCACCACCCAAACACTAATCATAGTCCATGCCCTCACATGTGAGCCTAATCACCCCTTTTGCCCCCCCCTTCCCCCTTCCCCAATGGTAACCACCAATCCAATCTCCACTGCTATGTGGTTTTTTGTCATTGTTTTTATCTTCTACTTATGATTGAGATCATATGGTATTTGACTTTCTCCCTCTGACTTATTTTACTCAGCATAATACCCTCAAGGTCATCCATGTTGTCACGAATGGCCAGATTTCATCATTTCTTATGGCTGAGTAGTAGTCCATCTTGTATAAATACCACATCTTCTTTATCCATTCGTCCCTTGATGGGCACCTAGGTTGCTTCCATGTCTTGGCTATTGTGTATAATGCTGCAATGAACATAGGGGTGCAAGTATCTTTATGCCTTTGCATTTTCAAGTTCTTTGGATAAATACCCAGCAGTGGGATAGCTGGATCATATGGTAGATCTATCCTTAATTTTCTGAGGATTCTCCATACTGCTTTCCATAGTGGCTGCACCAGTTTGCACTCCCACCAGCAGTGAACAAGGGTTCCCTTCTCTCCACACCCTCTCCAACATTTGTTGTTTCTTGTCTTGTTAATTATAGCCATTCTGACCGGAGTGAGGTGATACCTCATTGTAGTTTTGATTTGCATTTCCCTGATAGCTAATGATGTTGAGGATCTTTTCATATGCCTGTTGGCCATCTGTATATCTTCTTTGGAGAAATCTCGTTCAGATCTTTTGCCCATTTTCTAATTGGATTGTTCGTTTTTTTGTTGTTGAGCTGTATGAGTTCTTTGTATATTTTGGATATTAACCCCTTATCTGATATATGGTCTGCAAATATCTTCCCCCAATTGTTAGGTTGTCTTTTCATTTTGTTGATGGTTTCCTTTGCTGTGCAGAAGATTTTTAGTTTTCTGTAGTCCCATTTGTTCATTTTTTCTTTTGTTTCCCTTGCCCGGTCAGACATGGGACTTGAAAATATGCTGCTCAGACCAATGTCATGGAGTGTACTGCCTATGTTTTCTTCTAGAAGTCTCATGGTTTCGGGTCTTACATTCAAGTCTTTAATCCATTTTGAGTTGATTTTTGTGCGTGGTGTAAGGGAATGGTCTACTTTCATTCTTTTGCACGTGGCTGTCCAGTTTCCCCAACACCATTTATTGAAGAGACTCTCTTTTCTCCATCGTATGCTCTTGGCTCCCTTGTGGAATATTAGCTGTCCATAAACGTGTGGGTTTACTTCTTGGCTCTCAATTTTGTTCCATTGATCTGTGTGTCTGTTTTTGTGCCAGTACCATGCTGTTTTGGTTACTATGGCTTTGTAGTATATTTTGAAATCAGGGAGTGTGATACCTCCAGCTTTGTTCTTTTTTCTCAGGAATCCTTTGGCTATTCGGGGTCTTTTGTTGTTCCATATAAATTTTAGGATTCTTTGTTCTATTTCTGTAAAAAATGTTGTTGGAACTTTGATAGGGATTGTGTTGAATCTATAGATTGCTTCAGGAAGTATGGACATTTTAACTATGTTAATTCTTCCAATCCAAGAGCACGGAATATCTTTCCAGTTCTTTGTGTCTTCTTCAATTTCTTTCAACAATGTTTTATAGTTTTCGGTGTACAGATCTTTCACCTCTTTGGTTAAGTTTATTCCTAGGTATTTTATTCTTTTTGTTGCGATTGCAAATGGGATTGTATTCTTAAATTCTCTTTCTGCTACTTCGTTGTTAGTGTACAGAAACGCAACCGATTTTTGTATGTTGATTTTGTATCCCGCAAATTAACTGTATTCGTTTATTATTTCTAAAAGTTTTTTAGTGGACTCTTTAGAGTTTTCTAGATATAAAATCATGTCATCTGCAAAGAGTGACAGTTTCACTTCTTCTTTTCCAATGTGTATCCCTTTTATTTCTTTTTCTTGCCTGTTTGCTCTGGCCGGGACTTCCAATACTATGTTAAATAAGAGTGGTGAAAGTGGGCATTCTTATCTGGTTCCTGTTCTTAGAGGGATAGCTTTCAGTTTTTCTCCATTGAGAATGATATTTGCTGTGGGTTTGTCATATATGGGCTTTATTATGTTGAGGTATTTTCCTTCTATACCCATTTTATTTAGAGTTTTTATCCTAAATGGATGCTGTATCTTGTCAAATGCTTTTTCTGCATCTATTGAGATGATCATGTGATTTTTATTCTTCATTTTGTTAATGTGGTGTATCACGTTGATAGATTTGCGGATGTTGAACCATCCCTGCAGCCCCAGAATGAAACCCACTTGATCATGATGTATGATCTTTTTAATGTACTGTTGTATTCGATTTGCTAGTATTTTGTTGAGGATTTTTGCATCGATGTTCATCAGTGACATTGGCCTGTAATTTTCTTTTTTTGTGTTGTCTTTGTCTGGTTTTGGTATCAGGGTAACGTTGGCTTCGTAGAAGGAGTTAGGAAGCCTCCCCTCCTCTTCAGTTTTTTGGAAAAGTTTGAGAATAGGTATTAAGTCTTCTTTGAATGTTTGGTAGAATTCACCAGGCAAGCCATCTGGTCCTGGACTTTTATTTTTTGGGAGGTTTTTGATTGCTGTTTCCATCTCCTAACTGGTGATCGGTCTATTCAAATTTTCTACATCTTCTTGGTCCAGTTTTAGAAGGTTGTATGTTTCTAAGAATTTATCCATTTCTTCTAGATTATCCAACCTGTTGGCGTATAGCTTTTCATAGGATTCTCTTATATCTTTTGTATTTCTGAGGTGTCTGTTGTAATCTCTCCTCTTTCATTTCTGATTTTATTTATTTGAGCCTTCTCTCTTTTTTTCTTGGTTAGTCTAGCTAAGGGTTTGTCAATTTTGTTTTATCTTTTCGAAGAACCTGTTCTTGGTTTCATTAATTTTTTCTATTGTTTCTTTTAGTCTCTATTTCATTTATTTCTGCTCTGATTTTTATTATTTCCTTCCTTCTGTTGATTTTGGGCTTTCTTTGTTGTTCTTTTTCCAGTACCTTTAGGTGCACTTTTAGATTGTCTATTTGGGATTTTTCTTCTTTGTTGAGGTAGGCCTGAATTGCTATAAACTTCCCTCGTAGAACTGCTTTTGCTGTATCTCACACATTTTGACATGTCGTGTTTTCATTTTCATTTGTCTCCAGGAATTTTTTGATTTCTTCTTTAATTTCTTCATTGACCCAATCATTCTTCAGTAGCATTTTGTTCAATCTCCACATTTTTGTGGCTTTTCTAGTTTTCTTTCTGTAGTTGATTTCCAGTTTCACACTTTTGTGGTCAGAAAAGATGCATGGTATTATTTCAATCTTCTTAAATTTATTGAGACTTGTTTTGTGGCCTAATATGTGATCAATCCTGGAGAAAGTTCCATGTGCACTTGAAAAGAATGTGTATTCTGTGGTTTTTGGATGGAATGTTCTATATATATTCACTAAGTCCATCTGGTCTAATGTGTCCTTTAAGGCCAGTGTTTCCTTATTGTCTTCTGTTTGGATGATCTATCCATTGGTGTAAGTGGAGTGTTAAAGTCCCCTACTGTTATTGTACTACTGTCTATTTCTCCTCTTATGTCTGTTCATAATTGCTTTATATATTTAGGTGCTCCTATGTTGGGTGCATAGATATTTACAAGTGTTATATTTTCTTGTTGGATTGTTCCCTTTATCATTATGTAGTGCCCATCTTTGTCTCTTGTTACAGTTTTTGATTTAAAGTCTATTTTGTCTGATGTAAGTATTGCTACCCCCACTTTCTTTTCTTTGCCATTTGCGTGGAATATCTTTTTCCATCCTTTCACTTTCAGTTTGTGATTGTCTATAGGTCTGAAGTGTGTCCCTTGTATGCAGCATATACATGGGTCTTGTTTTTTTATCCAATTGACCACCCTATGGCATTTGATTGGAGCATTTAGTCCATTGACATTTAAAGTAGCTATTGATAAATATGCATTTATTGCCATTTTGTCACTTTTTATTTTTTCTGGGTGTTTTAGTAGTTCTTCTCTGTTCCTTTCTTTTTCTCTTGCTCTCTTCCCTTGTGGTTTGATGGCTATCTTTAGTAATATGTTTGATTTATTTTGTCTTACTTTTTTACCTGCTTGTTATAGGTTTCTGATTTGTGGTTACCATGAGGATCCTATTTAATATACTATGCATATAATATTCTATATTGAGTAGATAGACTCTTTAGCTTGACCTCTTTCTAAAAGCTTTACTTTTTCACTCCCCTCCTCCCACATTATATGTTTTTCACATCATATATAGTCTTTTGTTTAGTGTGTGTCTATCCATTACCCTCTTATCATTGAAATAGGTGATTTTAGTACATTTGTCCTTTAACCTTCATATTATTTTCACAGGTAGGTGATCTGCTGCCTTTACTATATTTTTACCTTACAAGTGATTTTATTGCCTGCTTTTTCGTTGTTGTTGTTTTGTTTTTTTGATAATTTTTTTTTATCTCTATTTGTGGTCATTGCTTTCCCACTTAAATAAGTCCCTTCAGCATTTCTTGCAGAACTGGTTTCTTGGCGATAAACTCCTTTAATTTTTGCTTGTCTGGGAAGCTCTTTATCTCTCCTTCCACTCTAATGACAACTTCGATGGATAGAGTATTCTTGGCTGTAGGTTTTTTTCCTTTTAGCACTTTAAATATGTCATGCCATTCTCTTCTCGCCTGTAGGGTCTCAACTGAGAAGTCCACTGATAGCCTGATGGGCTTCCCTTTATTTGTCACTTGTGGCCTTTTTCTTGCTGCTTTTAGGATTCTCTCTTTGTCTTTAATTTTGGACATTTTGATTATAATATGTCTTGGTGTGGGCCTCTTTGGGCTTGTCTTGTTTGGAGCTCTCTGTGCTTCCTGAACTTGGATGTCTATTTCCTTCCTCAGGTTAGGAAAATTTTCCTCTATTATTTCTACAAATAAATTTTCTGCCCCTTTGTCTCTCTCTTCTCCTTCTGGGACACCTATAATACAAATGTTAGCACACTTGATATTGCCCCAGAGTTCCCTTACACTGTTCTCATTGTGTCTAATTCTTTTTTCTCTTTTCTGTTCTGCTTGGGTGATTTCCTCTAAACTTTCGTCTAGCTCGCTGATCCGTTCTTCTGCTTCCTCTACTCTGCTATTGAGTCCCTCTAGTGATTTTCTCATTTCAAGTATTGTATTCTTCACTTCTGATTTTTTTTTTTTTATATCTTCCAGTTCTTTGCTGATGTGCTCACTGTGTTCATCCATTCTTCTCCCCATATCTGTGAGCATCCTCATGATATTTCACTTGAATTCTTTGTCGAGTAGGTCACTAGTTTCTGTTTCATTTAGTTCTTTTTCTGGGGTTTTGTAGTGTTCCCTTGCTTGGAAAGTATTCCTTTGCCTCCTCATTATGCCTCTTTCTCTGCGCTATTTTCTTTGTAGTAGGTGAGTCCAGTAAGTCTCCTGATCTTGGAGAAGTGGCCTTATGCATGAGATGCCTTATGAGGCCCAGCAGTGTGCTTCCCTCTCGTCACCAGTCCATAAGAACCAGGAGTGACCCCTTTGTGGGCTACTTGTGTTCTTTTGCTGTGGCAGGGTTGCTCCCACTGCAGGTACCCAGGGAGTCTGATCTTTCCTTCCCTGGTCAGCTGTTTGTAAATCCAGTTTGGGGAGCCTCAACACTGTTGGCTACAAAGTCTATCAGCACACTCATATTGCAATTATAGTCTTAATTGGGTTGGTACCCAGTGTAGCTGTTTGCTAGGCTCAGGGGTGTGGAGTTGTGATAGGCCTGAGGCCAACAAAGTTGTTGTCAGTTCTCTTAGGAGTGCAGCTGAGTGGGGCTGGCCCTTGGCATGGGGGCACTCAATTGTTTCAGGTTTTGGAAGGTGGGGCTGATCCTTTTTATGGCTATTTGTGAAGTGCAGGTCTTCTGCTGCTGATAAGCCTCACCCCCCACAGGACCACATACACGGTCAACACAGTCCTGGTCCGTGCACACTTCTCAACCCCCTGGAGCGTACCCCAATGCCACACTGCAGAGGCCCCCACCTCTCCCCCAATGCCTCCCACAGTTCACCTGGTCCTCACACAGGCCCTGCCCCACAGAGGCAGACACACTCTCCTGCCTGTAGAGGATCAAGGCACCCAGTCAATGCAGGCTGAAAAGCAGCCTGAGGGCTTGGTGTTAGGTGGGGCCAGTCCCTAGGGCAGGTTGCCTGCTCTGGCTGAACTGGATTAAATCTGTGCTCTAGTGGGTGTGGCAGACCCCTGGGCTAACAGCCCAAGGGATGCACCTCAATGGCCCCCACCAGTGTCTGTATCAGCACGCCTGGACCAGGTCATAACAGGGGCCCCCACCAATGTCTCAGTCTCCAGAGAGGTCCCTCCTCTCGCGAAGATGCCCCCAGGGCCCACCAGGTGAGTCTGGTTTCACCAAAGGACTGTCAGCCTTCTCTCTGGTGATTTTAGGTTGCTGCAATGAGCGAGTGTGTGCGTGGACCCTTTAAGACCCGGGTCTTTTCGGCTTTCGGCCGATAGCTTTTCTGGGGGTGTCATCTCTGCAGTTAATAGCCAGCAAAGCCAGACAGTAAGACCCCCATCTCAGCTGAGCTGAGTCTGAAGGATGGTTATAGCAGTATTGCCCCCGTTCCGGACCTCACTCCTCCAGGGAGGGCTCCTACCTTAGGGTGGCTCCTGCCTGGCCAGCTGAGAAGCTCCACTGCTCCCAAGATGGCTTTTTTCCTCTCCGGCCAGAATTACTGACTCTTCTGCCTTCCTCAGGACTGTCCCTTGTCGTGGGAGTTCTTTTTATCCAGTTTTCTGTTTTCAATCCAGGGTAATTCTTCCAAAAATTGTTGTAACGTGGTTGTGTTCATGGGAGGAGGCAAGTTCAACGTGTGCTCACACTGCCATCTTGATGAGATCCTGCATTTTTATTTTTAATAAATTCTGCTAGATTACTTCTACCAAAAGCTGTAACATGGCACATTCCACTAGGAATATGGGAGTATTTCTTCCTTTAATTCCCCAGGAGTCTTAAGTGTGTAATTCTTTCTGATGAACGAACCTGCTATCTCATTGCTCCTTAAATTTGCATCCTCCTGGCTACCCGTGAATTTAAGCATCTTTTCATATATCTGTGACCATTTACCTTTGCTCTTCTATGACTTTTCCTTACTCAATTGTTTAACAGCGTTGTATTTTTCTTGTCAGTTTGGAGAAGGACTTTGAATAATATGGACAACTTACCCCTTGTCTGCCATTCACATTGGACTAATTTGTCCTCATCTATTTTGTCCATTGATTTTAGTTGTTTCTATAGCTACATAAAGGTTATTATCACTTCTTTCACAGCATCTAAGTTCCTGATCTTAGTTAAGAAGTTCTCCCTGACTCCTAACTTGTAAGATTTTCTTGCAAGAGCATTGTTTTTCAGGATTTTTTTCTTACACTTGAGTACTCAAGTCATGAGGAAACTATTTTTTTCTTTTTAAAAGTTAAGGTACTATTTCTATTTTTAAAAAATGCAGTTGTTTAAGTGTACAATTTGATGAATTGTGGTAATTATATATGATAAAGTAATCACAAGGAACAGTTTCATCAGCATAAAATGTTTTCTTTCCCTCTCTTACACCCCCAGCGCCAGTTCCAGGCAAACACTGATCTTCTTTCTGTTACTATAGTTTTGCAGTTTTCTATAATTTTGTGTAAATAGAATCATACAGTATAGACTTTTGTGCTTGTCTTCTTTCACTCAGCATAATGTTTTCAAGATTTATCCATGACGGTGAGTGCATTAATCTTTTATTACTTCTTATTGCAGTGTGGAATTCCACGCTATAGATAAACCACAATTTCTTTATCCATTCACCAGTTTTCGTCTTTATGGAATGTTCTGCTATAAACATGTGAGTACATGTCTTTGTGAGTATAAGTTTTTCTTTCTCTTTCGGGTGAATATCTAGGAGTAGAACTTCTGGGTCATATGGTAGGTGTATGTCATACAGTTAGAGACATTTACAGACTGTTTTCCAGAGTGACTGTACCATTTTGCATTTCAATCAACAATGAATGAGACAATTGTTCTGTATCCTCACCAACACTTGTACTCAGTATTTTTCAATTCAGCCATTCTAGTAGGCATGTCATTGAGATTTTTAATTGGCATTTCTCTGATGATTAGTGATGTTGAGAATCTTTTCTTATGCTTATTGTCTATTTATATATCTTCATTTGTAAAATATATGTTCACAAATTTGATCTTTGTTTTAGAAAGACTTTAATTTTTATTGGGATGTTTGACTTCTTATTCTTGAGCTATAAGAGTTCTTTATACATTCTAGATACAAGCCCTTTGTCTGATGTATGCTTTGCAAAACAATTTCACCCAGTCTATGGATTGCATTTTTATTTTCTTAACTGTGTCTCTTAAAATCCAAAAGCTTTTAATCTGAATGAAGTCCATGTTATCAAATTTTTTATTTATATTTTAAGCTTTTTGTATCCTGTAAAAGAAAGTATAACAAAAGTCACAAAAGTTTCCTATTTCCTATTCTAGAAATTTTGCAGTTTTCGTTGTTACATCTGAGTCTGTCATCCACTTGGAATTAGCTTTTTTGTATAGTGTTAGGTAAGGGTATAAGTTCATTATTTTGCATATGAATACACAATTATCCCAGCACCTTTTGTTGGAAAGACTATCCCTTCTCCATTGGCTTGCCTTGGCATTCAATTGACTGCAGAAGTGTGAGTCTATTCGTGGACTCTGTTGATCCATTGGTCTACGTGGCTGTCCTGATGCCAGTCTTGATTGCTATAGAGTGACAGTAAGTTTTGAAATCAGGTAGTGTAAGTCTTCCAAATTGATTCCTCTTCTCCAAAAATGTTTCGGCTATTCTAAGTCCACTGCCTTTCACATAAACTTTTACGTCTGCTTGTCAATCTCTTCAAAAAGCCTATTGTTTTTCATCTTCTCAGACACTGGAGCATGCCAGATGCAGAGCCCATAAGTGGGGGATGTGACGACTGAGGGGGCCAGAGTAGATGGAGTAACAGGGAACAGGTTAGCCTTCCCGCCTGAAACAACTAGAAAATTGGACAATACATTAAAGAAAGTTTCTCAAGACATTGGACATCAAGGACACTGACCCCTGAGAGATGAGAAACAAATGAAGTGAGCCCTAAAATTGCCCTGGCTATGACCTGGAGAGAATTTCTAGGCGGCAGCACAGGAAGGGGCAACCCAGGCGGAGCACAGCAGTCTCCCTAAGTTGAAGAGGAAGAGCTGGGAGCGAGGGAGGCTAAGGCAGCTAGAACTAGCAGGGCAGACCGTTGAAGAGGACAGCACTATGAGAGTCCTAGTATCCTTCAGCACATGTGTGAGAGAACTATCAAAAGGATTAGAGGGGAAGGTCTTCAAGGTTTACAAAAGGCCAGAACAGTGCCTGCTCACACCATTTGGAGTGGAAAATCCTCATAATTATAAGGATTGGTAGAATACGGAGAAGAGATTTTCCTCAGTAGTGGAGAAAATTTTACCCTAGATTAAACATTGCTCTGTTCCCTCCTAGCAAAGCTTAGAGCAAAACCCAAATAATCAAATTGTTTCCAAGTAACTTAACTGCATCCCAAAATGAAGCTGAAGTCTATTTATAGGAATATTACAGTGTACAGCACCCAACAAGGAAAAATTCCTACAGCCTGTTATTTTTCTCTTAGAGTGTTTTAGCAGATAATGTTTTTGCCTAGACTTCAACTTCAAACTCATGTCTTAAGCAGTGGCTCTAGTCTAAGTTCAGATCTTTTGTCTTTACTTGCGCTGCTTTAAGTCTTCCGCATATGTGTAGTTTGAGAGTCAGAGATACGGGTGTACCCCATTTTCCCGCCCCCTGCCAACTCCCTTCAGTGGTCACAGCACTCCAGCTTCAATTTCCTGTTCCCACATGCACCACGACAGTTGCCGTGTGCACCTCGATGTGGTGACACAGAGACGGTACTTGTAGAGCTTCTTATCCTCCCTCCTTCTTTCTGTTCCTCACACTGAATAACCTCGATTGACCTATGTTCCATCTCACTGATTCTTTCTTCTGCCTGCTTTCATTTGCATTACATCTTATATTGAGCCCATCTAGTGAGTTTTTCATTTCAGGTATTATAATTTAACTCCAGCTTTTCTGTTTGGTTTCTTTTTATAATTTCTGTCTTCTTATTGATATTCTCTATTTGGTGACACATTTTTCTCCTGATTCCTTCTGTTCTTTAAACATGGTTTTCATTACCTCTTTGAACATATTTAAAAGAGCTGACCTAAAGTCTTAGTCTAGTAAGTCCAAGGTCTAGGCTTCCTGAGGGATAATTTCCATTGGATTCTTACGTATGGGTCATGTCTTATTTTGTACTGTCGCATAATATTTTTTGTTGAAAACTAGGTATTTCAAATAATATGTATGACAATTTTGAAAATCAGATTCTCCCCACTACCCAGGGTTTACTGTTGCGGCTTGTGGTTTTTATTGTCTGTTTAGTGACATTTCTGAAATAATTCTTTAAGCCTGTATTTTTGTCATGTGTGGACACTAAAGTCTCTACTTATGTAGCTTAGTGATCAGCCAATGATTGGACAGAAATTGGCTTAAACATCTAGAATCAATAAGTCTAGGGGTATTTGCCAAGGGATCTGTGTGCATGCTGGGGTATGTCCTCAACTCTCAGCCAGGTGTTTATAGCTCTGCCTAAGTTGGCACTTGCTGCTTTCACAGAGCCTCAAAGTCAATCAGAAGGGAGAACTTAGGACTTTCCTCAAGTGTCAAGTGTTTCCTGAACATGTGTACAAGTGACCCTCAATAAGACTAATAGCTGATTTCTCATCAGAAACTCTCAAGGACAGAAGGCAATGGAATGACATATTGAAAGTGCTAAAAAAAAAAAAAAAAACTTGTCAACCAAACATTCTATATCCAGCAAAACTATCCTTCAAAACATGAAGAGGAATTTTAGACATTCTCAGATAAGCAAAAGCTGAGAGATTTCATCGCTAGCAGTCCTGCTCTACAAGGAATGCTAAAGAGAGTGCTTTGGGCTGAAATGGAAGAACACTAGACAGCAATCTGAATCCACATGAAGAAATAAAGAGTGTCAGTAAAGTTAACTGTGTAGATAATCTAAATGACATTGAAAATACACTTTTTGCTTGTAACTCCTTTTTTCCCTCTTTGACTTAAAAGACAACTGCATAAAGCAAGAATTATAAATCTACGTTGATGGGCACACAACGTACAAAGATGTAATTTGTGACAAGAACAGCACAAAGGAGTAGAGGAATAAAGCTATATAGGAGCAAAATTTTTGTATACTATTGAAATTAAGTTGGTATTACTCCAAGTTGATTGTTATAAATTAAAATGTTCGTGGTAATTTTCAGGGCAACTACTAAGAAAATAAGTCAAAAGTATATAATAAAAGAAATGATAAGGGAATTTAAGTGATACACTAAAGAATCTATTTAACACAAAAGAAGGCAGTAATAAAGAAAATGAGGAACAGAAAGACATGACATATAGAATACAGATAGCAAAATGGCAGACAAATCCTACCTTATCAGTCATTACATTAACTGTAAATGGATTAAAATCTCTAATTAAATGTAGAGAATGGCAGAACAGATAAAAAATATATAATCCAACTATATGCTGCCTACAAGAGACTCATAATACATCTGAAGACACAGATAGGTCAAAAGTAAAAGATGAGAAAAGATACACCTTGAAAACAATAACAAAGAGAGTGGCAGTGGTAACATGAGACAAAATAGACTTTAAGACAAACACTGTTACTGGAGACAAATAAGGACATTTTATAATGATAAAGGGTCAATCCATCATGAAGATATAACAATTGTAAACATGTATTCACCTAAAAAAAGATCTCTAAAATACAAAAAGGAAAAAATGACAGAATTATGGGAGAAATAGACAGCTCTACAATAACAGTTGGAGACTTCAATATGTAACTTTCAATAATGGATAGGACAAAAGATAAACAAGGAAACAGAAGATTTGAACAACACTATAAACCAACTAGACATAACAGACATCTATAGAACACTCTGCTCAATGACAGCAGAATACACGTACTTCCCAAGTACTCATGGAACATTCTCCAGGAAAAAACATACGTTAGGCCATAAGACAAGTCTTAGTAAATTTAAAAGGGTTGAAGTCATGCAAAGTATGTTCCATGACCACAATCAAATAAAATTAAAAATAAGTAACAGAAGGAAATTTTAGAAATATGCAAATGTGTGGAAATTAAAAACACACTACAAAATAAATGATAAGCCAGGAAAAAAAAATATCACTAGAAAAATTAGAAAGTACACAGGGCTGGCCCAGTGGCTCAGTGGTTAAGTTCACATGCTCCACTTCGGCGGCCCAGGATTCACAGGTTTGGATCTCAGGCACAGACCTATGCACCATTCATCAAGTAGTGAGCTACCATCATGTGGTGGCATCCCCAATACAAAAATAGAGGAAGATGGACACAGATGTTAGCTCAGGGTTAGTCTTCCTCAGCAAAAAGAAAAAAAGAAAGAAAATATTTTGAAGTAAATGAATACAAAAACACAACACACAAAAACTTAAAACTTTCATTAAAAAAGAATGATCTCAAATCAATAACCTAAATTTCTGCCTTAAGAAACTAGAAGAAAAAGACTAAACTAAACCCAAAACAAGCAAGAGGAAGGAAATAATAAAGTTTAGAGCAAAAACAAATGAAATAAAGAATAGAAAAATAGAAAACTTTGAAAAAAATCAACAAAATTGAAATCTTTTAGCTAGACTGACCAAGAACAAGAAAAGACTCAAATTACTAAAATCAGGAATGAAAGAATGGACATTACTATTGCCCATACAGAAATTTAAAAAATGATAAGGGAATACTATGAACAATTGTACACCAACAAATTATGTAATTTAGATGAAGCAGTCACAGGTCGAGAAAGAGACAAACTACCAAAACTGACCCAAATCTGACCCAAGATGAAATACGAAATCTGAATAGGCCTGTAAGGAGTTTGAGTCAGCAGTCAAAACACTTCCCACAAAGCAAAGCCCGGAACTGGATGACCTCACTGTTGAATTCTACTAAACATTTGAAGGATATTTCACACCAGTCCTCCACAGTCTCTTCCAAAAAGTAGAACAGGAAAGGACATTCATTAGTTTGACATCAAATCCAGACAAAGACACCACAAGAAAAAGAATACATGAAAATAGGTGCAAAAATCCTCAACAAAGTACCAGCAAACAGAATCCAGCAGCATATACAAAGGATTATCCATCATTACCAAGTAGAATTTATCCTAGGAATCCAAGGTTGTCTCAACATCTGAAAATTAATCAACACAATATACCATACAATAGAATAATTTTTAAAAATGATCATCTTACCAGATGCAGAAAAACATTTGACAAAATTCAACACTCTTGGAGGCCAGCCTCGTGGCCAAGTGGTTAAGTTCATGCACCCTGCTTCGGTGGCCCAGGTTTTCGCCAGTTTGGATCCTGGGCGGAGACCCAGCACCACTCATCAGGCCATGCTGAGGCGGCATCCCACATAGCAGAGCCAGAAGGACCTACTCCTGGAATATGCAGCTATGTACTGGGGGGCTTTGGGGAGAAGAAGAAGAAGAGGGAAAAAAAAAGGATTGGCAACAGATGTTAGCTGAGGTGCCAGTCTTTAAAAAAAAAAGAAAATCAACATGATAAACTAGGAATAGAAAGGATCTTCCTCAACCTGATAAAGGCATCTATGAAAAACACGCAGCAACATAATATTCATGGTGAAAGGCTGACTGCTTTCCCAAAGATCGGGAACAAGACGCGGGCGACTGCTCTGCCACGGCTATTCAAGACTGCATGGAGGTTCCAGCCAGGGCAGCTGGCCCAAAAAGAGAGAAAAGGCATCCAGATTGGAAAGGAAGAAGTAAAACCATTTCTATACACAAATTACATGATCTTTTAGAAAATTCTAAGCCATTCATGCACACTAAAAACTAGTAGGGCTAATAAATGACTTTATCAGAGTGCAGAATACAAGATCAATATGCAAAAACAGTTGTATTTCTATATACTTTCAAAGAGCAATCTGCAAGTGAAATTAAGAAAACAATTCTGTTTACAATAGCACAAAAAAGAGTAAAATGCTTAGGAATAAATTAAAAGAAATGCAAGACTTGTACACTGAAAACTATAAAATATTGTTGAAAGAAACTAGCAGTAGTATTTATAACAGTCAAAAAATAGAAACCACTCAAATGTCCATCACCTGATGAGCAGATAAACAAAACGTGGTGTCTACAACAATAGAGTTCTACTCAGCCACAAAAAGGAGTGACGTGCTGATCCATGCTACAACATGAACAAATCTCGAAAATATTATGCTAAGTGAGAAAAGCCAGTCACAGCAAGTCACATGTTACATGATTCCATCTATATGAAATGTCCAGATTAGACAAATCTATAGAGACAGAAAGCAGATTAGTGATTGGCTAGTGCTGAAGGGACGGGGACTTTGGGGCTGATAAATAAAGGGAACAGGTTTCTTTTAAGGGTGATTTAAATGTTTTAAAATTGATTGTGGGGATGATTGTACAATCTCTGGATATACTAAAAAATACCAAATTGTACACTCCAAACAGGTGGATTGTATGGTATGAGAACTATATCTCAGTAAAGCTGTTACCTCCCAAAATAATAAACTGTCGAAGTCATCCAAAACAAGGAAAGTATGAGAAACTGTCACATCTAAGGGGAGCCTGAGGACACAAGTGACTAAATATAATGTGGTGTCCTGGATGGGATCCTAGAACAGAAAAAGGACATTAGGTTAAAAACTAAGAAAATACAAATAAAGTATGTACAGTAGTCCCCCTTATCCAGGGGGGGTACGTTCCAAGAACCCCCGTGGATGCCTGAAACCACAGATAGTGCAGAACCCTGTGTACGCTATGTATTTTTCTATACGTACGTAACTACCATAAAGTTTACTTTATAAACTAAGAGATTAACAACAATATTAACGTTATAAATTATATTATAGTATAAATTATTGTTATATTGTAAATTAACAGTGAGATTAACAACTAATAAGGTAGAATAATTATAACAATACATTGTAATAAAAGTTACTGTAGATCTCAGCAATCTCAGCATACAATTTTTTTCTCTCCTTGTTAAGTTGAGGACTTTCACCTTTTCACTTAAAGGAAGCACTTTACGGCTTCTCTTGGGCATATCTGAATTGCCAGCGTCACTACTCTTGCGCTTGGGAGCCATTTCTGAGTAAAATAAGAGTTACTTGAAACACAAGCCCTGCAGATACCACGACAGTCCATTCACAACCGAGACGGCTACTGACTGGCAGCGGGTGGTGTGCGCAGTGTGGGTACTCTGGACAAAGGGATGATTCACGTCCTGGGCCAGATGGAGAGGGATGGCCTGAGATTTCATCATACTACTCAGAATCAGGAGAATTTTAGAATTCATAAATCATTTATTTCTGGAATTTTCCATTTAATATTTTCAGACTGCTGTTGGCCACTGGTAACTGAAACCCAGGAAAGCAAAACTGTGGATAAAGGGTACTACTATATTTGGTTAATAATAACACATCAATGTTGGTGAGTTAATTGTGACAAATGTACCATACTATCGTAAGATGTTAGTAATAGAAATTGTATATTAGGTATATGCAAACTCTCTGTACTATCTTCACAAATTTCTTTTATCTGAAACTGTTCTAAAATTATAGCATATTTTAAAAACCAACTTTACAATTCTGAGAGAGTTGATTGAGGTGCCCACTTTAAATTTTTACCAATTCTCCCTTACTTTGTGTATTTAATTGCTATTGCTTTTGGTGCACACATGTTTTATTTGTCATCACACAATATTCCTTTTTATCTTGTTAGGTGCTTTTACCCTTAAATCCCGCTTTAATTTTAAGAGGGCCATGTTAGTGGGCCCATGGCGCACGTGGTTTCTACGTGACCACGGTACAGTGCGGTCTGTGATATGCTTTTACTCATCACCTTCACTCCCTCTGCAGTCTGTTTCATATTCACCTCCACTTTATGACTTCCGGAACTCGCTTCACCTGCATCTCACCTCCCAGCTTGTAAACTTGCTGAGTATTTATTAGAATCTCCCCGTCATTACCCTTTGTGTTTGAAGAATTGTTGCCTTGTTGTCTCTTATTCCACAATGTTGATCTATCTATATCATTTACAGATATTCTGTTGTTCGCCTCATTTTCCTGGTTTTCCCCAACTTAAGTTCTTTATTCTTGTTTTGTGGTCAGTCATTTCCCTAGTATTTTCTTTAAATGAAGCATGTGGGTGATATACTCCAACTTCTTGCATAAAAAGAAATATTTCTAGATCCAGTTGTAAAGCGTTCACCACTTCAGAAGTCACAGGGATCTGAGTTCACAAACAATTTAAGAAGTCATTAATGAAGTGAGAGTGATTCAAACTCTCTCTAGCCTTGATTTCTTCAGAAGGGCAGGAAGACGCAAGTCCTGTCCAGGAAAGGGGGAGGCTTTCTTTTCCGCAAAAGACCCTCAGAAATCATCAGGTGTGAAGGCAGAAATGGGAGGTTGCTTGAATTTACCTGCCTGGAGCAGCCAGGAAGTATCTGGTGCAAATGTAAGTGCAGTCAGCATAACTGAAAGGGCAACTTGGCCTGTTGGCAAGGGAGAATTTAAGACAGAGCCAGTCGCACACACTGGCAAAGGGAGCGAGCCAGCCAGCCGTCCCAGATGTTCTCATTGTAGAGGCCTCACCAAGCAAGATGTGGCTTTCCAAATAGCCTTCCTTGTAGAAAGAAGCTATGCCTCAATAAAGACGAATTCCTGGTCCAGGAGCACGCCGATTTACTTTAATGCACTGTTCCAAGGGCCTGATTCCACAATAAAGGACGGGGAAAGGAGGCAAGCACAAACACAGAGCCGGGCAGGGGTTTCCGTGTCTGTCTCCACGGGATCCACTAGGCCTTGGTAGGAATCACCTCAGCTGAGGTTACTTGGCAGAAGGTACCACTTTTAGTTTTCCAGAGAGAATGGCCAGTAGCTGTAGATTTGAAAGAGTCAAAGACAAACAGATAAACTTTAGGTCCCCTGACAAGCCTGAAACTGAAGATTGTTCCCCAGGACAAGGGGATGAGTTCCTTCAATGTTTCCTCCAAGCACATTGACGTGCATTCTCTTGGCTTTTTAAGGCAACTTTCAAGGACCACTGGACTGGGTCCCAAGGACTCAATGTAATTTATCGGTACAATCACATTTTTTCGGATCTCAAGGAAGAGCCATAGGGTTTATTTTTAATTACGAGGCAGACTCAGCATTTGGCCTTATGTCTTATGAAACACCTCAGCCAAAGTCAGACAGTGAATCCCAGGACCGGGGGGGAGCGTTCAGATATTCTTCTATTAGGCACTTCAGCTCCTCTTATCCTCAAACCTGCTCTCACCTTGTCACTTGAATAGACGACATCTGTGCCATTGTTCTCAATTGCACTCTCTAACGGGAAGCTGTATGACTTGCTCTCTTACACATTATAGGTGTTTCATTAGGATTATCATTTAAAATGTGAGGAAAAGGCACACTCCGGGGTGCCACATATTAAACATTTTATCTTTTCTCTTTAAAACAATCAGAGCTAAATGTTTTTACAGATAATCCCAGATCTCATTATAGGGGAGTAAATGCACACTTTTATGAACCACTTTTAGATTCCTCAATAACCTGGCTTATTAACATTTTCCTCTTCTCTTTTCCCATTTTATCATTTCACCTAGTTTCCTCATCTTTTGAAATTCAGCTGGAGCGTCTCCGTCTTGTGTATCCTTGGCTGTGTTCCCCTGACTTAGCTTCCAGAGATGATCTCTGTGTGTTATTTACTTAAATCTGCCCACACAGTCACACTCGTAACACAAAAGTTTGCCTCTAGTAGGCTGTCAGCTGTTGATGGCTTCATGTAATTTTCATGCTTTGCATTGTGTTCTGGAGAGAGAAGAAATCAATGAAGCTAGTCACTGCTGTCCTTGCCTCACTTTCAGGTATTATTATCGTTATTATTGAGAAACATTTGAGACTGCAATTGGACAGACTCTCCTCCTTTGGAGGGCAAAGACGCCTCAGGAGTGGAGGAGCCCAGGGATTTTCTTGTCTATCCTCCTGACTCTGGGATGGGCTGGGGTCATTCTAGAGTTCCACGGCGTTAGTTCTTCCTCCCTGCATGGGAGGGCTCAACTTCATGCTCAACTTCAAGCTTCAAGAGTGTTTCCTTAGTGTGGCAGAGGCTCAGGTCACCCCCCAGCCCCCCAGGCTGAGCCATCATAGTCCCTTCCTCAGGAATAGGGATTGGGACTGCACAGCAAGATCCCTAGCATGTAAACCCAGGTACTGCTGGTGGTCGTGCTTCCACCAGGTGACCTGGAGACCAGAGGAAGCAAGGTCGTGGGATGAGGAAGATGTGCAGAGAGGAGCTGAAGTGAAGGCCAAGGGAGGCTCCTCGTTGGGGAAACCTGTGTCCCTGGTTCCATTCTTTCTGAAACACAGATCCATGACGGACCCATGAGCTACTCTCATCCTTATGACGAATCTTCCTCCTTGCTTACTTTTTGCCTTAAACAGCTCTAGTAGGCTTCTAATAAACATAGCTAAGTTTTAAAGAATGATTTTTATTCTCCTCTCCTTTTACCCTTTCCCACTTAATTGATTGACTTTTGCTGTCATGGTTTTTGCTGAGCATCCATATGTGCATGTGTAGATAGGTCAGTGCATGTGGGAAAAAGACACATTTATCCTATTCTCAGACAGGTGTGGAAAAGCATTTCAGAGCAGGCCTTTGTGAATCACCTGCACCTCTTCTCAGGGCAGTCACTCTTCAGCACTGGTCCATGTGGAAATGCAAAGGTGGTGTTGTCGGAGCTTTCACTTTTTTTATGAGAAATCAGAAATCTGGATTTTTACGAGAAATCTCTTGATTTTGAAATATTGACTCAATTAGTGTTTAAATTTGTAACAGACCAACCAAACAAAAAACCCACAAAACAGTCTGTGGGCTGCTGGACATCCTGGCTGTTCATAGTTTGCTCTGAAAGCCAGCAGCAGTGATGCTGGTCAGGAACTTACTAAAAGTGCAAGAGCTCAGGCCCACCCCAGACCTGATGAATCGGAATCCGCAGGTTAACAAGGTCTCCAGGTCATTTGTTTGCACATTATAGACTGAGAATCCTGGCTTAATTCACTAGTTCACAAACTGGGCTGCATATTAAAATGACCCAAGGAACTTAAAACAATACTGATGTCTGGGTCTCACTCCCAGAGATTCTATTTTAAATAGTGATTGCAGCCTGGGCATTTTTGTAAAACTCCCAGGTGATTTTAACCCGCAGCAAATGTCAAGAACGGCTGGTCGAGCACAGGACCCCACGCCTCCTGTTGCCTCCCAGAGAACGTGCCCAGCGGCCCCCTGAGACCTTCTCCACCCTGGCCTGGGCTGGCGACCCCCCGGCTGGAGTCTGGAGAGTCTCACAGAAGCTGAAAATCAAAGGTCCACAGACATTTTCAGAAGACTTATTGGTTTTGGCCCAGAACAGTGTTTCAGAAAAATTTCAATTTTATTGTCTAAATTAGAAGACAGGATTTTATTAAATGCCGCAAAGAAACATGGAGTATGAATGTCTTAGAAAAATAAACTATTAGGGCCAAAAGGACTCAATTACACAGTACAGAGATCCCAAACACGCAGAGCTAGCTAAGGCCTGCATCTTAAATGATCTCAGACATCTGAACATCCCAGTCCTTTGAAAATGTAGCCGAATGAGGAGAGAGGGCGACAGCAGCAAAGCCACCAAGGTAGAAACCAGAGAGAACGGACCCCTAATGTCAGAGCACAGGGAAGTGTCTTCTTTTCAATGTCAACACCTAATCTTGTACTCTGATCATTGTTCCTACATTCCAGCAGCTCAAAAGAGCTTTTTTTTTTTATGGTGAGGAAGATTGGCCCTGAACCAACATCTGTTGCCAATCTTTCTCCTTTTGCTTGCAGAATATTGTTGCCAATCTGTGCCAATCTTCCTCTATTTTGTATATGGGACATTGCCATAGTATGGCATGATGAGCGGCGTGTAGGTCCATGCCTGGAATCCAAACCCATGAACCCTGGGCCACCACAGTGGAGTGTGTAAACTTAACCACTTGGCCACCAGGCCAGCCCCTCAAACAAAATTTTTTGTTTGTATCTGTGCATATGTATAAAATTCTCCCAGTGTGATAAACTGCAAACAAAAAACAAACCCACAATTCTTTACCCTCCCCGTATCTGTGCTCTTTGCAATGTGACTTTGTGGCTCCTTCATGCAAGCGGTAGAGTCCGTTACCCACCGTTGAGCCTTGGCCGGCCGGGTGCGTCCCAGGGCAGTTCTAGAACAGCAGAAGTGACCTGCAGTTCTGAGCCTAAGCATCAAGAGCCGCGTCGAGAGCCCTTGCTCCCTTCATCTCTCTCGTTTGGAGCCCTGCTCCTGCAGCGCGAGCAAGCTGGGTTAGCTGAGCTTGGAGGAGACCCAAGGCCGCCCCAGACCAGCTGCCAGCCAGCGGACTCCCAACATTTGAGCAAGCCCAGCCAGCATCTCTAGAGTCACCACCTGACCCACAGCTGACCAAAGGCGTGCGAGCAAGCCCAGCCAAGACCAAGGACTCACCCAACCAGCCCACAGCACCATGACTCACATAAACGCTTCATCTGTTTTGGAGTAATTTGTTAGTCAGCAATAACTAACTGACATACCCGGCCTAGAGAATTCCAACTTAGACATTAAATTTCTAAAGAAACAACTAGAAAATAGTTACACTAAACTGGGAAAGACTAAGGAAGGAAAGGCCTCTTGTCAACTTTGTTCCTGCCACTGGGCCACATTGGGACTGCTGTGTTACTGTCCTGGGTCAAGCAGGTGAGCAAAACGAGGCCAGCAGGTTGGAGGTGGTGCTTATTCAGAGGATGTCTCTAATGACAAGCACCTGACAGTGATTTCCTATCTGCTTCCTCATTCTACCGCCACTGTTGCCCCTTTTCTGTTTCCATCCCAACGTTATTGAACATCTTAATCCAAAGATCAAATTTAAATGTGAACAATGGATCATGTTCTGAATAACACCAAGTATACAGATTCAGACTTAGATAATTCTCATGACCTAGTAAGGATCACCATCTGAACCACATCTGTTGGCAGGATTGATCTACACACCATTGTTCTCAGGTATGCCTATCTTGTAAGATTCGTGTGATTTCCAAATGACAGCAGCATTGCACATCCTAAAGGTTTCTGCAAACTTCCTAAGAAAACTGAACTGTTTCAGAAAAAACCTTCTTCAATGTTCTTCCTCGTTCTGAATATCAGTTTAAAATTTACCTCAAATAGCAAAAGAAAATAGGAAAAGAAAGTCAGCATTTAAAAGCTACCACGTGCCCCTCAGATTCAGTCCCCTCCCTCCTCTGACAAATGAGGAATGGTGTTCAATCACTCGGCAGTAGGCAGCTTTGTAGAAAAGAAAATTATTCTTCGTGTTGCTCCCTGTCACACAGGGTGAAGGCCAGATTTCTACCAACTCCTTCCTGCCCTTGTTGCTCACTTGAGTCTGCCAAGAAGGGAGCCACAGGCCCTCCACGGCTTTTGAGGAAGGTTGGTGGCTGCATACAGTAAGAAGCAGCCCAAAGATTAACAAGATCCATGTTAAGAAGCCAGATCTACACCAGTCTCACTTCCAGGAAAATAGAAGACTAAGGAAATTGCTTTTTACTTTTAATAGTGATGCCAGCAAGCTAAGTACGTGACATGTATGTGGATCTTTGTCCTAGACGTTATGAAGGCTAGAGAAGCCATCTCTCACATAGTTACTGCTGTCAAGGAGCTACCAGTCTGATTGAGGAGACAAGACGGACAGCCCTGACAACAATGGTGTGCCCATCACCGCGGCCAAGAGGTGTGGGTCAGATGGAGAACCGTGCCAGAGTTACCAGAGCCAGAGACAGAGGAAACTCTGTGAGCTGGCCAGTCAGGGAATGCCATGGAGAAATCAAGTAGCCCCCGATAGAGCCCCCTGTTTATTTAATTTTGACAGCATTATTGAGACATAATTGACAGATAAAAATTGTATATATTTAAGATGTACAACTTGATGTTTTGATATACATTGTGAACATTGTGAAATGGTCACCATGATCTGACATATCCAGTGCCTCACACAGTTAGTATTTTCTATCTTTTTTGGTGTGGTGAGAACACTTAAGATCTATCCTTTTAGCGAATTTCAACTATACAATGCCGTATTGTTAAGGATAGTCACCCTGCTGTGCATCAGATCTCCAGAAGTTGTTCCTCTGCATAGCTGAAACTCTGTACCCCTCGAACAACATCTCCCCGTTTCCCCCTCCCCCAGCCCCTGCAACCACCACTCTACTCTCAGTTTCCATGAGTTTTACTATTTTAGATTCCACATGTAAGTGGAATCATGCACACTTTGTCTTTCTGTGTGTGGTTCATTTCACTTAACATAATGTCCTCCAGGTTCATCTACATTGTCATAAATGGTAGGATTTCCATTTTTTAAAAGCTGAATAATATTCCAGTGTGTGTGTGTGTGTGTGTGTGTGTGTGTGTGTGTGTGGTGTGATAAAACCCATTTATCTGTTGGTGGACATTTAGGTTATTTCCATATCTTGGCTACTGTGAATAATGCTGCAATGAACATGGGAGTACAGATATCTCTTGGAGATCCTGATCTCATTTCCTTTGGATATATACCCAGAAGTGGGATTGCTGGATCATATGATAGCTCTAGTTGTAAGTTTTTTGCAGAACCTCATACTATTTTCCATAATGGCTGTATCCATCTACATTCCCACCAACACTGTACAAGGGTTCCCTTTTCTCCACATCCTCACCAACACTACCTTTTGCCTTTTTGATGATGGGCATCTTAACAGGTGTGAGGTGATACCTCATCATGGTTTTGATTTGCATTTCCCTGATGATTAGTAATGTTGAGCATCTTTTCATGTATCTGTTGGCCATTTGTATAGAAGATCCTGTTTATTAAATACTCCTTTAGTAGTGTGTCCTGGATATCTCTCTCTCTCTCTCTCTCTCTCACATACACACACACACACACAGTGACAATGCTATATTTGTCTCATTGAATTGTCCCTGTGTCCTGAGAGTCTCAGGAGAGACAGCTGTGAAGTGGGTCACGGCTGTCATTTCTTCACATTATCTTGAACTAGACACCACCCAGGACAGGTGAGCTCACAGAGAAAAAAATGGTCCCAAGTGTTACCAATGAGACAAGAGCAACCCAGACATGTGAACTAGGAACACACAACAAAAGCATCTTCTGATCAGTTCCCATGAGTAGCAATTCTTAGGAAGCTTTCTATGGGATGACATCTGGATGCCTAACCATCACCACGATAAAATAGCTCTTGCTTCCACTCTAGCCATGCACGTGTCTTATAATTATCTATACTCTCAAGTTTTCTGAGCCTTTATTTTTAAAAATTAAGGGAAACTTCATCTTTGCACATTTGGTTTTCAATACAATTGTAGCACATTTTCCAAAATGCCAAGTAATCTAAAAGTAATTTGCATCTGAGCTTTTGGAATATGTTGGAGTTTTAGGATATTTTCCTTATTGCTTCCCAAATTGTGCTCTGACTAATCTAGTAGTAAAATTAGTTAAATATTCAACTAGGCACAAACTGCATGATTAGAGAAGATAGCTATGAGGGCTGGAAGGAAACTAGACTGATATAAAATTTATCAAGAGGTCATTTAATTCCATGCAATGAGCATTTCCTGTCCTACCAGGGAACCAATCATCATTATTCATTAAGACACAACCCACATGGAGCCAGATTAAAGGGTGATCATTCAGAGAACTCACTAGTTTTTGCATCCAAATCCAACCCCACAGTCTTAACAGCACAGACCAGCCACAGACGGCAATTTCACCTTGTGGGTTGTTAAGATGAGCCTCTCCTTGGAGCTTTATGTGGCAGACACCTGCCCAGCCTTATTACAGCCAGCCTGAAATGTGCTGCAGGTTGCCTCTTGCAGCCTTAGTTAAAGTACACCAATCATCCAAAGACACTGCGTGATTTCTCAAGCCTCTCTTGAAACAGGCCCCTAGAAAACCAGGAGGAAAACTCAAACTGAAGAAGGAAGCCCCAGGATCTCAACAGGCTCTAACCACAAAGGCTTCAATTTGCTCCTAGGTGTAGAAGCGTAGGAACGAAACAAGATTCTTCATCTCCTGCATGGTCTTCACTGGGCAGGGGTCTCGGCTCAGCCAAAGAAGGTCAGTGTGAAGCTGCTCACCCCTGCCACACTGTGCACTCACATCTGGCCTCTCATTGTTTCTCTCCCTCGAGCTGACCACACTGGGTGCCCTCGTCCTGGCTACTGGAACATAAATCTTTGAAACAGCTACTTCGCTGACTGTGTCATTCACAAGCAAGACCATTCTTTACATCTGATAAAGGGAGCTGCGAAAGACATCTTCTGCAAAAGGCGTACATCCAAACGTCTCTTCACAAACGAGAACCAAGTGTCCCTGTAGAGACTCGTCAGGAGAAATGTAACTGGGCTTTTCTGAATGCCCGCTCTGCGGCTGACACAACGCAGAGGACTCAGTGTACCTGACCTTAATCTTAACCACTCTGTGTGGAGACCTCGAAGTTCAGAGTGGGTCAGTAATTTGCTTACAGACAGGCAGGAGCTAAGAAGCAGAAAAATAAAATACTGTTGGACAATTTGAGACAACAAGTTCAGGCTCCAGTTCTTCCCAGGGGGCAGTGAGACACGGCTGGGAGTGTGGACTCTGGAAGCAGACCAACTTGGGTTTGAATTCTAATTTCACACTTTATAGCTCCATGACCTTGACAAAGCTAGTGATCCCCCTGAGCCTTGGTTTCTTCATCACAAAGATGGAGGTACTCCCCTCTGCCTTATAAAGTCAAAAGCAGGGTTAGATGAGGTGACGATTCATGCAAAGTTCTTAGCACGTTATCTGACACTCGAGGTAGTCAGCCAGTGATGAGGATTATTATTTATTATACTATTTTTCTTGGTTTAAACTTCTTTCAATCCTTACTGGAGTAGCTTGAGATCTTTAGCTAAAGCAACTTTTAACAGAGGGATGTAAGAAGCAACCAGAGATCATTTGCCATCATGGTGATAAGCAGTAATTAAATCAGAATTACCACCCAAACTCAATCAGCCAGGGGGGATCCAGTAGGAAATCCGGTCTTTTTTTTTCTTTTTCTTTTTTTATCAGAAGAAGAGCTGTGCTCATGGTAATGCTGGAACTGGAGGCAGAGGAATGTGGAGCTGAGAAGAAGTGGGGCCCTCATCACCTGTGGCTTCGCTTTGATTAAGGCTCCCTTCCGTGCACTGTGCCCTTGAACAAGATGAACTCTGAGCACAGGGTAGGCAGCAAGAGACCCCATTTCGATCAGCTGGCTCCCTGGGCCAGCCATCTGCCACATCTGATTGGGGAGCAGAGGTGAAATTAAACTGCCATGGCACCACTTCTCCACTTCCTAAGAAACCCAGTGAAGGATGGTAGGCTGCTGGCCGTGGCCTTTTACAGGGCAGGCTGTTCTGTGTTAATAGAGCAGAAATAAGCAGGACAGCAAAACTGGGAGAGAGGCATTTAGGTTTTTTTGTGGAGGGACCTCAAGGAAAGACAACATCTCATAACAAAGTGAGTCAAAGAAATCAGAACCATGTCAGTATGATGACATCTCTATCAGCTCAAGATTTCCCAGACCAGGGGAGCATGGAAAACTTTGAAAAGAGCTAGGAGAAGAGCAGCTGGAAATAAGGAAAAGGACTTATGCGTGAGACCACCGCCCAAACGTAAAAGCAGCACAATTCACCCACAGCGTGGCGATGAAAGGGTCAGATCGGACCCCAAAGCCTTCCTAGGGCCATGAGGCATGGCTGAACCAGGAGCGAAGGCGCCTGAGCTGTAGTCCTGCCCAGAAGCAGAGGGGGCAGGCGTGGAGATGGGGCACATTCTACGAAATCGCTGAGCTTTTTCAGCAGTTTTTTCATTTTTTTCGTTGATGTAGATGAAACAACATGAGCGGGCATAAGTGTGAAAGCAAGACTGTGAGAGGCACAGAGGAAACAGTCCAGGCTCTCAGCCTCAGCCCCTGCCCTGATGTCAGCGCCTGCTCACACCCACACCACCTCATCGCGAACCGACTAGCAACTCAGAGACTCACGCTCATCTCCCAGCTGGCGGCCGCTGCTCATTTTGCCTCTGAAACGTCGTGAGGTAGATTTGTTTAGGGCTTTTACAGAAAGGGTGTTGTCAGCGTGCTGTTCATCTCCAGAGAGGCACACACAAGAAACCAGCAAAGCCAGGCTTGGGAAATGAAGGCAGGATCATCTCACGCCCTTCCTCCAACCTCTTACAGGTGAGCCAACCACGGCTGACTGATTTCTCTAAGCTTACACACCAACATTGGGGTGGAAGTAGGACTAGGGTTACGCAGTTTAGAGGAATAAAACTTCTCATTGTTAGGAAGTTAAACACTGAAGTATGCCTGAATTAATGGGCATCTCCTTTATTAAAGGCATGAAAAACAGGACTGATTTTCTTACAGTTGTGACAGCTCATGAGAAGCAAAATCCTTCCCAGGCATAAGAGTCCACAAACACAGGAAACAAAACAAAAGACAACTGAAGGACAAAGCCAGCCAGGTGTGCAGCACAGGGTGGACATGGGGCAGCGGGTGCAGCTGGATGACGTAAGGTAGTGGGCAATTTCTCAGAGAACACGGGCTGAGGTGGAGATTTTCCCACAGTTTGGCCTCATGCAGAGAAGTATGAGTTTCCAATATGCAAGGTGACCTCTAGACACCGCTGAGATGTAAGAAGGGGCTGGGAGGGGACTAATGCTGCAGTGCTGGGACCAGATCTGACGAGCGTCACTTTCAAGTGTGTTACCTTGCAGCAAGCCACAGCGCTCAGCAGTGCTTTTCCTGTTTTCCAGAGAGGAGCCTCACCCAGTGGTGGAGGAGTCAGTGTGATGTGTTTCTGCCTCCTCTCCCTACGCCTCCCCAGAATTGAGCTGGAAATGGGTAAAGACACAGAGAAACTCAGGTGTGTTCTTGAAGCTGACATTTCAACAGATCTAAAGATTGTAACATGGAAAAAGGAAATCAGCATTCTCTGGCGTCCGCACACTTTGCCGTGGCCCAGGGCGGTGCTGTCTTTGCAGCTCCTTTGCTCTGCTTCGGGACCCCAGGGGCTGCAGGACCTCCCACAGGCAGAGAGCTAGTCCGTTGCAGAGTACAGATTTGGGACTTTTCCCTGGACACAGTTTGAGACGTCTGGACTCTATTCTGTAAGCAGTGGGGAGTCAAAGAAGGTTTCTGAGCAGAAGAGGAAGTGGATTGGATGCCATGCTTGTAGGGGAGCTGGGCTGGAAGGACAAAACTCAGGTTTGTGGGAAAAGGTACTTGGAGCCATCAAAATGAAAGGTTACGAAGAGGTGATAAAAGTGGAAAGAGACGAGGGGTCCAACCATTAGACAGCCTGTATGATTAACCATGTAAATGTGCTCATATGATGTGGTCCCTTAGTCAGAGTGCGCACTTAGCAGGGATATCCTAGGGATAATGGCTTCCAGCCAAAGGGCTGCTCCCGTTGGCCGTGCACCCAGGGCAGCTGGGGAGGGGTGCTTCTGGGAAGGGAGGCACCGGAGGCCCTGAAGCCTGGTGGAGCGCCTCTCGCTTTACTCAGCAGCGGGAGGCCCATCACCAGACAGCAGCTTTTCCAACCAAAGACTCCTGAGAAATGAAGAGAGAGGTGTTTTTGCTGTGCCATCGTCTGAGTCCTCGTCCTTTCCCCGTGAGCCCGTCTTTCGATACAGTGGTGGTGTTTGGCCGGCAAAGCCCCCTTGCTGGCTCTCTGGAAAATGGGCAGGGTCACGTCTTGCTTCCAAGGGACTATTATAAAAGCACCTTGATGATTGACTTTTTTTAGTGTGCAGAATAGGTTTTAAAATTCCCAGCCCTGTTACCTGGCCCTACCCCTGGGCTTCACTCGAAGCTTACCCTGTGCCCTGCTTCTCCACCTATCGCAAACATAACAGCTGGTTAAAGATCCATTTCCTCCTCCTGCCTCCTATTAGTATTACCTTAGTTCTAGCCGTGAGAGATCCTGCTAAAGAAAAGAATGCCATAACTCAGTATTACTCTACCCAAAAACACTAGTGGGAGTCAAAATCACAAGCAGGCAGAGGATAGAGGAGAGGAGAACCCAAATCCATCATGAAGCCGTCTGGCTCCCCGGCTCCACCGCGGCCAGACGATAACCTCCATGTGGGAAGGACGTGAAAACTTGCTCCCACACGTTGCAGGGAGCATGTGGTGATGGTTGCTTGCTGCTATTTTTTTAAGTGTCAAGATTGTCATTCTTCCCCTGAAAAAGAGCAATTTTAGAAGTTTAGAATTTTAGAATTTTAGAAATGCTCTGATCTCTTATCTACAATCAGCAGAAAAAAATTATAATTTAGCTCACTTTAAGGAAATGATGTTTGGACTGGATTCCAAAAGCAGGTGACGTGGATGATTGGCGATTCTCTGCCTCCAAGACCCCTGACGAACGTGCAGGAGAGCCTTGGCCAGCACGTCAAGCAAAGGTCCCCCGGAAGCCCAGAGGTGCCTGCCCATCCCCGACTGGGAGGCACAGAGGAAGGCAGGTCTTGGAGGGAGACAGCTGGCTTCAGGCCCCCAGCCATTTGGTGACCGCAGTTTTAAAGGTGAAAAGCTATCTCTGCTAATGTGGCCAAGTCATTGTGGTTAAGGCCGGAGACTCTTCATGAAAAAGAAACAACACTGAGTTTGGAAATCAAGGATAGGCTGCTTCAGTGTGTTGGGAAGAATGGAGGGCATGGCTAAATGTGTTGCTGAAGCCGCCTTTTCCTAAAGCTAGTCTCAGATTCAAGGCCAGGCAGATAGTCCCAAGGGAGGCAGCTCAGCGAGAGCTAGTGATGGGTGCTTGGCTTAGATGCCACACAAACCCCTACTGGCCTGGACCTCACCAGGAGCTGCCTTCTTTGTTTCCAGCCCTGTGACAAGTGCCCCAAATTCTTCTTCACTCCAAGGCATTCATATCACCCCCTGCTTAAAACCCTCCAATGTCTTCCCATTGCATTTAGACTAGCGGCCAACCCCCTAGCCAAGGCCTGCAGAGTTCCTGCCCTCCACACTCACACCTAGCCATTTCTGTGTTCCCTCCAGTCCAGCAACACTGGACTTTCTGTTCTGTGAACAGAACAAACTTGTTCCTGCCTCAGGGCCTTTGCACTTGCAGTTTCCTCCTCCTGGATTGCTCTTCTCTCTAATCTGCATATGGCTGGTTCCTTACCATCATTCAGTTCAAATGTTAGCTGCTCATAGAAGCCTTTCTGGCATTCCCTGTATGAAATATCCCTTCTTCCCTCCACAACTTTCTAATCACTGTCCTGTTTTTGTTTCTTTTTGTCATCAATCTCTGACATTACTATATTTCTTTACTTGTTTATTGTTCTGTCTCTCCACACTGGAATATAAGCTCCTTGAGAACAGACACCTCACTTCTCTGGTTTGCCACTCAATCCCCAGCCGCTACAACAGTGTTCAATCAATATTTTTGAACGAGTGAATGAATTTGTGAGGAGACTCACAATTGTTAAAAATCTAAAAATAAATCCTTAAAAACCTCAGCAGTCAGGTGACTATGTGTGCGAAGATGCCACCCTGGGCCTGCTGCCCAGGGATTCCTGCGCCCTCCCCATCAGAGCCACCGCTGCAGCCCCAGCCACCCCCTGCTCTGGGCTGGCACCAAAAGAAGAGGGAGGGGACTTGTAGGAAGTCACTTCACAGCAGAAACCAAAGGCCCTAGTTCTGACTCCCCAGAACCACTTACACTCATTCATGGGTATTTTTACCCAGAGATGCGTCCTGCAGTCAGCCCGTTAATATCTTACACAAACAAGCCACAAGGGGCATCTGTTGGAAAGTCCTTAAAATAATATCTCAAGCAGTCTGCACAGGAGTAGTTTCAGAGTCAGAGTGCCCCTGGCGCTGGCGAGGGCAGCCCGGGAGCAAGGGGCAGCTCGAACCAGGCTGGCCCTCTGAAGGCCACTTGCCTACCTACTCTTCTCACACATCTACTTAGACGTTGTCCTGGGCGGCCACACACCCCTCGGAAAACACAAATAAGGCAGTGTTCTGGCAATGATGCAGATTGTGGCATGCTCCCTGGAGCACATTTTGCTTCATCTGAAGTCAGTGATCCAGAAAGGAAGGCAGAAAGAGCTGGAACCAAATGGGGCCAAATTCACTGGTCGTGTTTGGTTCCCTTTAGAGTAATTCTAAAATACATAAAGGTCAATGCTTTGTAGAAAGAAGGGCATATGGTCTGTCTGAATTCTCCGCTGTGGTTCCCTCCATGACTAACTGATTTCTATTGGTTACAAAATTTCATCAGTGGTGACACAGGTATATGTGGCACCTCTGTGGAGCCGTACCAAACAACAAAGAAACCGCTCAGGAGACGTAACATAATGATGATGATAGTAATAATAACACGAATGCAGCTGTATTTCCCCAGGAACTGTCAGTAAGAACTCTAGGGCACAGAGCTGTGCACAGACCTCGCTGTGAGGACTGAGGCGCTTGGCGTCATTCGGCTGTATCTGCACGGATGGAGCTGGCCTAGTGCTCAAGAGGCAGGCTTTCAGAGGGAAGCTAGAAAACTCCAGGGTCTGGTGGCCTTGGAACCTCTAAGTTCAGGGTCACTGCTTCCTCTTGTAGCATGACAGAAGTCTAGAGGCATTTACATAAAAAGCATTAAAATAATTAGGGTGGAATAGATCAAAGTCAACCTTTCTTTCCCAAATCTAGGAAAAAACAAAACATTTAGAAGGTCAGACCCTCTCAGAAGGGCAGCCCTGAGGTTGACTCACGCTCTTCACCACCAGTCAACCAGTACTTGACCACCCACCGTGTGCAAGGCCCTCTGCTGTGTGTTAGGTACTCCCAGATAAACAAGATTTGACAAGCTCCCTTCTGCCTCTGGAGCTCTCATTCTAGTGTTAGCCTGTCTTTTTTTAAAGACAGCTTTATTGAAATATAATCCACATACTGTACAATTCATTTCAGGTGTACAATTCAATGGCTTTTCGTATATTCATGGGGTCGTTCAACCATCACCACATTCAATTTTCGAACATTTTCATTATCCTAAAAGGTAGTGTTAGGTCTTAAGGAGCTAATCACCTGGTCAATTTTTGAGATTCAATTGTGATCATTGCTTCCACATCTTTGAAAGGATGAAGCATGTAACATGAGGTGCTCTCTGGTCTTAGGGCTCCAAGAAGGCTCCCTGCAAAGTGACATTTGAATTGAGAGCTGATGGATGAGTAAGAGAGAGCCAGGCAGAGGGAACGAAGTGAAGAGGAGGCAGAAAAAAACAGGAGCAAAGGCTCTGTGGTGAATCTGAGGAACTGAGAAGAGAATTTTAGGTTTTATCTTAGAACACCTGGTTTTCTATTTTTCAAGACTTGTAAGTCTCCCTGCTCTCTCCTCATCCCCACTCCCCACCCCTATGCTCAGATTTTCATTTCAAAAGTATATCTCCTGCTACCAGCTGGAGAATGGGTCAGAGGGAGGCAGGCATGAAAGCAGGAAGACCACTTAGGAGCCCATCAGAGGGATCCAGCCACAAGATGAGGTGGCCTAAGTCAGAAAGTTGGCAGTAGAAACGAGAACAGTGAGTTGATTTGAGATTTGTTAGGACCTGATCTGAAAGACCTTGGTAATTGATTGACTGTGGGAGTGATAAATCCCAAATATGATGCCTCCACAGCTGGGTATATGGGTTATGGAAGGAAAACTGGAAGAAAACCGGGATTTTAGGGGTTGAGAGAGAGATTATTACGGATGCAAAATTGGATAATGACAATGAGGTGTCTACAGACTGAGCTGTCAAGTAGGTAATTGAGTATGAGTCTGACATCAGAGGTGAAATCTGGGATCATCTAAGGATGCAGACACAGGAGTCACTGTTGTATAGTAGGCTGTTGACCATTGATTGACGTCCTGCAAGCAGGCGAGACCACCAAGTGAGACAACGAAGTACAGAGGGAGACCTCAGGCAAAGCTAAGGGGAGCGCCAGCGTTTCAGTGGTGGACGGAAGAGGATGAGCTGGTAAAGGAGGCTGAGAAAGGGCAGCCAGCAAGGAGGAGGTAACCCAGCAGGGCATGGTGGCCTGGAAACCCAGGGAAGACGGTGCTTTAAGGCGGAAGAGGCTGTTTGTTTAAACACTGCTGAGACATGAGGCCTAAAAAATGTCCTTTGGACACGGTGACATGAAAATTATTGGTGACTTTAGTAAGAGTCATTTTAGTGACAGACAGGGAGGTCGAAAAGTAGAACATGTGCGGATTGTTTTGAGAAATTTGGCCGTGAATGGGAGAAGGATGGTGTGATGAGGAGCCACATTGGGTGAGGGCGGAAGATCTGTTTTCAGATGAGAGAGACGTAAGCAAACGCTAGTGCTAATAGGAAGGATTCAGTGAGGAGTAGAAAGGAGAGGAATGACTGATGGGTAAGGCGCCTGAGAAGTCAGGAGCCAGTGGGATCCCAGCACAGCTGCAGGACCAGACTCAGGTGGCAGGGAAACCTGCTTCTGCCCTGAGGAGCCTGACGCAAACTCTGATCTCAGTTACAGCGCGGAATGAACCCATGCGGCAATGGGAGCTGGGGCCATGTTCTCAAAGAGCCTCCCTGGGCGTCGTTTGCTCTTCACTATGCACTGGTGACAGATGAGAGTTCTTCTCTTCTTGTCCACCCCGCCCCCCAAACCCAAACTCACACACACACACTCACGCTTATTAAACACGCGTTTTGGAAACAGGAACCGCACAGAAGGAGGCCCTACCTCTACTTCCTGCCTGAAGGCTTTCTCTTTGCCCAGAGGAGACCTCAGTTTACGCTTCACACATCAAAACACGCTGTCTCCATCCATCCTGCTCTCAGAGTTCCCCCTTCGCCTTCTCAGGGTGATAATGTATGGCCCAGTCCCATGGACAGGTCAATTGAGACGCAACAAGAGGCAAAAGGAAAGTCAGAAGAATAACAGCTCTCTGGGGAGGTGGAGCCTGGTTCACTGCAAGACATTATTTTCCCAAAGGCAACAAGATCGGCACTAAAAGGAGCAGCGGCGACTGAGAAGAGCAGCTGCTGCCTGACGCCCTGCCCTGCTGACTGAGACAATTCACCAAGCCTCAAGGCTGAGATGTGACGGAGGAAGCGGCCCCCATCTCTAGTCAGAGAGGACAGACAGAGGGCCGTAGGTGCAGCTCCGGAGTGGTCAGCAGGGGTGAGGACAGGGCCTGGCATTGGGCCACTGCTCCAGCAGGAGAGGAACCACCCAGAGCAGGGACTCAGAGCTGTCAGGATAAAATTGGATGATGGCTGGGAAAGGTCCTTGAACAGGTGACTAGTATTATCATGAATCATTGATGTTGGAAGGACTTGGCAAAGATTCATGTGAACCTCTGGCCTGTAAGGGAGCTTTGAGTCAAAGGCCTGTGCGGTCACTGTTGTAACACCAGCATGGACATATTAAAGTCAGGCTCCCATATGTACAATAATACAATGCCTGTATATAGTTAAAGCTTCATTTTATACGTCGTGTGATGGAATAACTACTATGCAGACCCTTTGTTTTAGACCAAGCAGCCATGAATAATGATATACTATATATTGAAGTGTTACACTTTTCAGTGCTCTTTCTCATTTATCACCCCAGTTTTTCTTCACAATGACCCTCTGAGATGTTGTGGGTAACTACTGGTTTCCCTCATGCATCTGACAAGGAGGGGGAGCCAAGAGAGACCTCCAGAGGAGCACATCTTTCTTCCAGTTGATGCTGGCCCCGACATCAGTTCCCCATATTAAACCCAGGATATATGGGGTTAAAACCCAAGCACTCATCTCATATCCCCGCTTACTCCTTGGCTTCCTGGCACCAGAATCTACTATCCTCCACGGAGACAACCAACCAAGGACACCCACCTGCAGATTTCCTCAAAAGGCCAAATGCAGGCTGGTGGGAAAGCACTGACAAGCAAGGTCACAGACTCCCTTCTCCCCACAAGCAGCCACAAACTTTTAAAACCCCTGGCCTCCCATCTTTCGTGGAGATGAGATGAGATGAATTGGAGGGCTCACTCCCCCCTTGTGGCTGATGTCACCCTGTCCTTGCCGCAAGGCTGGCATTCCAGTTTTTCTTTGACCCCTCTTGTGTGGTGGGTAAAGAACCTGTGCATGTCGCTGGTAACATAGTGACTAGTAAAGCAGAGTGAGTAAAGGCAGCTTCGCTCCAACTAACACTGAGCACTGTCACCTCAGGTGCCTTCTTAGTTAAAGCAGCCAAGGAACATACCACTGGTTATAATGCATTTTGTATATTGTGTACCTTTTGTATAATGCATAAATTTTGTATAATGTATAATGTACATTGGTTATAATATATTTTAACCAAACAGTTGCCAACTAAACGCCTATCAAGGATTTGGGGCACTGGGCAGAAAGCAGAAGGAAGCGCGTTGGGACCATCCTCCACCTCCACAACAGAGAAGATTAATGGCACGACCCTTGATGCATTGAGAGACCCACTTAACTGCTGACTCTTCTAGTTCTAGTTATTTACTTCCCTGTTCAATAGAAGTTGAAAAATCACTTGTATTATTAATTTGCAAAAAACCTTTCAGCTTCAAAATATGACTCTAAAGCTATTTTTACAAAGGAAAGTTGGAATTCTCAGCTTTTTGTTTTCAAATGACTGAAGTCATTCATCAGCGGTTCTCATAAACATTGAGCTAACAATTTTTTTACCTTTCATTTTCTAGACAACATAAACATGTACGAGTCTACAGAATTTCTCTAACTCTCACTGCACAGTACTAAATAAACTACCAAAACAGCCCTTCGTCCCTCTCCTATTTTCAGATGACCAGACAATTACACATCCCTTTGGGGAAATCCCATTCATATGAAATATTTATTATCCGCTGTCTTTTCTGTCAATCAACAAGCATTTATTCAGCTTCTGCTACATGCTCAGTACTGCAGTGAGCAGTGGGTGGAGATGCTCAATTTATTTAGCCTTTCTTGAGTGCTGGGCCTCAGCAGGCTTCTAGTTCACCTAAAGAAAGCATTGGCATCAAGAAATAATGAATATACCAGTGGATATCCTGTAATTGCATGGAATTACATGGCATCCTTGGGCATTTGGAGACAGAGACTAGTAGGAGGAGGAGGGGACACGAGGATGGAAGTGCTGAATAAGAGAGAAGGATAGGAAGTACGTTTCAGGCAAGGGGACCGTGTCTGTATCTGTTTTGAAGACCATGAGTAGCCTGGACTGACTCAAAAAGGCAGACAATAGGGAACATGGAAGGCTTATTTACAAGATTAACAAGAAGTTCAAACACATTGCTTTGCAATGGCGGGAAGGGAACAGATAACTAGACTTGCGTCCTGAACCGGATGATGGAGGATGTGGTCAGACAAAGTGTTTGGCAGTGACATAGTTCTAGGGCCAGAAAGGGACTCTCTTATCTCCCGCCAGTGGAGGAACCCACGAGGAAGAAAAGAACCCAAAAGGCTGTTTGGGGTATGAGATGGAAGGGGAAGAAACATATTAATTCAGAGCATTGTCAGTGTGGAAGCAGTCCCACAGTTTGATTACCATTTCCTTCAAGGATTCTTGACTCCCCAGGATAGCATCATTTTTCTCCCAAGGCAGCAAGAAATATACCTTGATAACCCCAGCAAGGTCATATTCTTTTTTTTTGTTTTTTTTAATTTAGAAATTATTTATTTGTTTGTTCATTCATTCACTGGTCTGCTGGTATACAATGAACTTTATAAACCATACACCATAGAAGATGAAATAATAACAGAATTTCTCCCTTTAGAGATCGCTGCTCTAACACCTTGAAATACAAGTGTTCCTTCTCTTTTCTTTTATGAATGGTGAAGCAAAGAGGCAGACTCAAATGAACCCCAACAACTGCTGCATGCCAAAAAATACCATAGTGTCTTTCAGGATTAGGAAATTCTGCCACGGCAGATGAATTGTTGCCTTTGGCACTAAGGCTGGTTCTAAGGTTGGAAGTCAGCATCTCCCACTTAGCAGCAAGAGGAAGGGATACCCTGCCTGAAAGAGGAAGGCACCTCCTGAGTCTATTTGCATATTATGGTGTGGATTAGGGATGTAGACAAATGAAACTCCCCAAACCTGAGAAAAACAACCCCATCCACTTACCCTTCCCCCAAAACACACACATGAAAGATTCCGACCACTTCAGAGTAGTTCTTGCTTTTCCCTCCACTCAAGGCAAGTTCTTAGAAATTACCATGCCACTCTCTTGACTGATGCCTGATGCTGAGGGATGCTTGCCTGAGCCCAGCATCCTTGCAGGCAGTTATCCTTGGAATCTTGGAACTATCCAGGTTTTCCTGCTTACTCCAAATGCAGAGTTTCACATGTGTCTACATTATCATTGTGGTGACAATTATTTAGCTCATAAAAATGAGCAAAAATAAATAGGCAGGGAAATTAAAGAAGCAAGCGTGGACACAGGGGTGAGCGGGCTGCACAGCGAGATGCAGAGAGCTTCCTCTGTAGTGCCTGACTGGGGGGCAGATTGAGAGCAGAGTTGTCTTCAAAATTTAAAGATGTATTTCAGAGCATGGCAGGTGAGTTGTAGGCCAATTTTAGAATCTTCACCTGAAAGTTTCTAGAAGTTTCATTTGAAGACCTATGACTTGTTTGTTCCCAAAGCAGGGAACCATGTTAGCACACATTCTCCGAAGCTTCCTTGTTGGTTAGAAATTTTCCAAATCAACCACTTTGGATCAGAACCTTTCAGCACTTTGTCTTTGAGCCTTTTTTTTTTGTTATTAAGTTATGATAGTTTACAACCTTGTGAAATTTCAGGTGCACATTATTGTCAGTCATGTTGTTAGGTGCACCACTTCACCCTTTGTGCCCACTCCCCACCCCCAAGGTCAGATTCTTTTTAATCTAGGCCGGGGGAAGGTGTGCTGTGGACTATAAAGCAAAAGTAAAACGTGCCTTCCCTCACAGAAGATGTGTGCTTCCAGGTAGTCCTGAGCTGCTAGACCCTGGACCTCTAGATTCAAAACAACCATTCCGCCTAAGTACAACCCATCCTGTTTCAAAAAACACCACTCTGGTCAACTTCTCCTACAATCTTGGGAGGTGGGCTAGAGACTGGGAGAGGCTCCTCCTGGGATCCTTCCAGGGCCTGGCTAGTCTCTGCTTCCCACCTCCCGACTCCTTCGCAGTGTCAGGAATTTGAGCTCCACATGGGGCCTCCCCAGGATCAGGGCAGAGGCAAGGGTGGGAAAGCTTCTGTCCCATTGTTTCCTCCTCATGGCATACAAACACCACAGTTTAAACCAAATCCAGGGCTTTGCTTTGAAACCATGAATCTTAAGAGACGTTAAGTTTCAGATAGGGAGAGAGATTTAAAGCCCTACTGTCCTAGTCAATCAACTGTACTGTGTCCATGGGAATTCTAGCCTGGGAAGAGCCTGCCCACCAGACAAGCCCCCAGGTCTCCCGGGTTGTAAGGAGAGCTGTCCTTAACTGAGCTGGGGATTCCATTAAGGGCATGGGGGCGGCGGGAGGATGCAATGGAGCAGAAGCCCAAAAAACGGAAGAGAGTTTCCATTCTTCCACGTTTAGAACAGGGAGGACTCACCTCTCAGGTTTACAATGGTGAGGACACTACTGCAGACTCGCTTTTTCTTAGCCACTATTGTCACTGAATAAAAGATAGACAGATGGTTAAAAAGTATAATAAACTAAAGCCAGCTGTTTAAGAAAGTGAGGCAAACTGGTGTAGTAAGAGCCCAGATCTGAAATCAAGCAGATTTTGGTTCTAACCCTTGCTCTGCCACTGACTTGGCACAGGCTGTTTAACTCTCAGCTCACTCAGTACCTCATCTGTAAAATAGGAGTAATGACAAGACCTTTCTTATGGAATTGGTGTTAGGGTTAAGTGAGATGAATCCTGCAAAGAGCTTAGCGGAGGTGGAGCCGAGATTCCTGAAGGGCCTGGTAGGAGGCGTCTCAGGCTCTGGGCAGGGGAGGGAAGTCTCTCGAGGCGCATGGCTCCCTGGTTCTTCAGTGACCCATGGGGTGGAAGCCTCCTCTCTTCTGGGCTGAGGTCTGAGTCATAAACCACATTCTCTCTTTGTCCCATTTGTGATTTTGTGATTACAGACAGTACGACAGGCAGGGAGCAATCTCCACTCCCTGCTGAGGAACTTTCTCCTGGGTCAAGCCAGATATCAGGTGGGCAGATACAGAGAAACTAGGTGATCCGGGTCCTGGCAGTGGGAACAGAGAGGAGATTCAGACTCTGAGGACAGGAGTAAGAAGACAACAGGACCTGGCGATTGATGAAGAGGGCTGTTGAATATGACTGCAGGTTTGGGAATAGGGGTGCCGTAGAGAAGAGACCTCGACGCCAGAACTGGGAACTCTCTACATTGGGAGGGAAAAACAGATTCTACATAATTTGGATAAGAAAGGGGTTTGATGGAAGATGGTAGGACGTAGGACAGGTAAGTGGAAATTTCCAGTGGATAACTAGAGATACACAATATATATATGTATATATGAGTTATGAGGATAGAGATGATATTTAAGGCAAGAGAATGGAGGTGCTCTTTGAAAGACAGCACCTACCAACACAGGGGAGTGAAAGTCTAAAGGAAGGGGATGTGCACACTTGCATAAAGGGAAGATGAATTGATAACATGATAGAGTTGAAGGGAGCCTTGCAAAAATCTCACCCAGCTCCATCACTTGCGGGATAAAAAGACTGAGGTTCAGAGAACATCAGTGATTTGTCAAGCAGTTCACAACATCTAGAGAGACCTTGGGACGGAGACCAAGTTCTCAGACTCCCAGTTTTCATCCTTTCCCACAGTTCTAAGCTGAACACCAGGAAATGGCTGTGTGCAAGGTGAATGCTAATTAATGTTGACCACCAGGATGAAACTGGCCATTGGGAGCTTCTAAATTGGGGTAAAATAAACGTATGAGTCAAGGAATTGGGAATACTAAAAAAGTGAATATCCTTTGTCTTTTAATAGGTCAATAAAAAACAACAAGGAAAAAAGCCAAACCAGAAAACTATCTTAAAATGAAACAGAATCTCTTTAATTTTGTTTAATGTCTGTAAAAGAGGGCAGATTAATCATTTCAAAGCCTGGAGATTCATTCCCCTATGTTTTTCAGGATAAGGAAGTGGCAGAAAAAATCCATTCAAAAATTTCATTTCGGCTTGGATTCATCCTGCTCCTTTTCAGCCCAGAGCTGTGCGTGAAGTTGACCAGAAAGAAAATTTGATTGCACTGCCAAACTTCTGGGTTATGAGCTGTGCTTTTGTAATTTGCAATATCTTCATGAAAAAACAATTGAGGGGCTGGCCCGGTGGCACAGCGGTTAAGTGCACACGTTCCGCTTCGGCAGCCTAGGTTTCACCGGTTCGGATCCCGGGTGCAGACATGGCACCGCTTGGCTCGCCATGCTGTGGTAGGCGTCCCACGTATAAAGTAGGGGAAGATGGGCACGGATGTTAGCTCAGGGCCAGCCTTCCTCAGCGAAAAGAGGAGGATTGGCAGCAGTTGGCTCAGGGCTAATCTTCCTCAAAAAAAAAACAAAACACAATTGAATCTGAAGAGCTAGAATCGCATGTCGCACGAAATTCTGATTACAGCATCCACTCTCAGGCTCAGAAAACAAACACTTCTCTAAATGATCCGAACACCTTCTGAACCTATCATCTTCACTGGTGGCTCAGCCAGTATTTGAACCAAAATTGCCACTTACACCTGCCCCCTGCAGTTCACTGTACTGAGAGCACAGAGTGAATACCCACCTCGCACTGTATTTCTCCAGCAAACACAGGAATGTGGCAGGGTGGGCACTTGGTGAGTTTCTTCATTCTCATTTTATTGTGGGCTCAGAAAAGAGTGAAAGATACTCACACTGTGACTTCTGTGCTTATTGGGTACCTTCAGGGCTTTCAGCAAGATGGAACTGGCCTTTTGTGTCAGACGGATATGCCTCGGGCAGCATCTGTGCAGCCGGGAGGGGATTGAGGCAGGCTCAGGGCCCCTGTGCTTCTCAGAGCGGCATTGTTGCCAGCTGCCTCGTTTAGGAAACTGCTCTCTTGCGTCCCCATCGTGCTGCTCATTAGACGCCTACACATCGCAGATGAACCAGTGCTGTAAGGTGGGCACGGGCGGGGCACAGGGGAGACTCTCCCAGCGCTACCCCCGATTTCTCAAATCTTCAAAAGTAGATGAGCTTGTTTCTTCATGAAGCATCTCTGAACCAGTCAAGTTATAAGTTTGAGAATTTTCTAATAGTAACACATACTATTTAAATTTTAAATTTCCTCTGTGTTTGTGAAATGACTATCTCATCTTTCTGAGTTGTAATTTGTGATCTGGAAGCTGACTGTTCAGTCACTTAACATTTGTGGGACCTTGGATAAGATGCTTCAACTCTATTCCTCAGTTTCCTCCTACGTAAAAGGAGGACACTGACAGTCCCGGCCTCACCAAGTAGAGCTAACAGAGCACGAAGCCCAGTGCCTCCTATATTAAGGGCTCATTCAACGCCAGCTATGCGTAGCCCTCTTTACCACTCGATTAGGCTGACTGGGGGGATCGCTATCTAATGTTTTTTTCCAAAAAAACAGCCCTTGGATTTATTCTGATTTTGGTTTTGAATTAATTGTTTCACTTTATCATTTTCTTTTTTGTACTTTCCTTATGTTTATTTTGTTGCAATTTAAAAATTTCTTGCAATGAGTATTTAATTCATTTATTTCCATTCTATCTTGTTTAGTACTGTTTGAAACTATGAATTTTTGTGGAATATGGTTTTAGCCATCTTACTGTAGTAATTTGATTATAGTCTAGATATTCTGAATTTTCAGTTTTAGTTTCAATTTACAAAGGAATTTCAAAATTTCCAAGAGGTTGGCTTTTTTCCTTTTTCTTTTGGTTATTCAGCTGTAGGTTTTTCTTCTTGACATAAGAGAACGCAGTCGTCACCATTCCCGATTTGAAATGCATGGAGGAGGCTCTCTGTGGCATCCAAAATATGGTCATCTGTGAAACGTTTCAGGGGGACTAGGAGGTGTCATCATGGTTGTTTGGATATGGACTGAAATATTTATATATTAGTGATTATTGTACTCCCCATGCTGCATTATTTATGCTTGTGGACTTCATTTGTCACAATAAGTTGCTCTGATCATGTTTTTGTTTCTCCTTGCATTTTCAGACACTTGCTTTATATATCCTGATACTTACACAGGTTAGAGTAAACAGCTGGAATGAACATAATGGCTCATACACGCACACTCTTTCAGTTTCCTACTTTATCTCTGGTTAAACAATTATTTATATGACATTCTTTCTGTCCAAATAACTGGGCTGGCTTCTGTCTCCAGACAGAATGCTGGCTCAACAGCCAATGATGGGAGTTTGAGTAAGCAGGGGGGTGTGGAGGTGACAGAGTTAGTCAGGAACTGAGAATGAAGCAGTTCGGCCATCTTCAACACATGGCTACCACATTCACCTAGCTCACTGTCATCCCAGCCCACAGAAAGAGGGAAGAGCACAGAGGGGCAAGCAGGGAGATTTATGGGCCAGGCCTAGAAGTGGCACTCCCTACTTCTGCTCACATCCCATTGGAGAACATTCCATTGAAGTCACAAGGCCACACCCTAACTGTAAGAGAGAATACAATGTATGGTGTATCTGAGCAGTCACATGCCCGGCTGTAACTGTTATCATGGAGGTGGAGAATAGACTCTGACTGACAGCTAGCAGTTTCTGCCACAATGCTGTTTTGATTCTAGTTATAGATTTGACATTTTCACTTTTAATTCCATGTTGTCTGATATTAAAGTGGAAAGTCGTGGTTATAATGGATCTGGAGATTGCCATTTTTCTTTTTCTATCTTGTGCTATATGGTCAATTTTCTGAATATCCCCCGCCCCCAGCAACCTTCTGGAAATTTAAAATTATTTTCGTATTTCAAATGGTAAACTTTAAAAACCTTTATTTCCTGATTTACTAACTTTAAAAAATGAAGTAAATATTGACTTCTTGCTGTGAAAGACAAGGAAATTAGCTCACTTCCTTCTCAGTACCTACTGAGCTTTGTCATCAAGCTCTAGGATTTTTGTCCCAGTCCATTAATTATATTAAATTGTAAAGTTTTTCTTTCAAGTCATCTTCACATTCTTTTCTGTAACTATAAATCACCTTGTTGTTACTATTAATTTTACATTTTAATGGATTAATGGTTCATAAACAGTATTACGTTTTCTCCATTACTACATTCTTTACATTGATCCTCTTGGTTAACTGGATTTAGTCAAATACTATTTTCAAGAAAGGTTCACAGTTGTCATGATTCCTGAGTTACTGCATATTTAAGAATTCTTCATTTGCCTTTGTAACTGGTTGGGAAAAAAATCTTAGGTCACACTTATTGTGTGACATTGAACTGGCGTGGAGCACTGAGCCCTCTAAGATCGAAACACCTCCAAGGTGTTTCAATGTCGCTCATTCTGGAACAAAGTTTTCTGTAACATAATATGTTCTCTTTATCTGCTGACTGAGTTCTTTCTTATTTAGGGAACATTTTATCATATCTTTGAATTTTTTCTGAGCCAAATGTAGACTTCTCTACCTATGGATACCAACTTTATGTTGGGTCAACCTTGTCCACCACCATCTCTATTCTTTTCCATCTGCATTCATTGTGATTCTCTCTCTGATCAAATATCACCGTATCAGAGGCCTTTCCACAACCACAGGAAACCTAAGGACCTTTGTCACTTTTTGCCCCCAACCTGTCTTATTTTTCTTCACAGCATTTATTACTACATGTCACCTCATGTCCCCAACCCCAACTAGAACATGAGCTCCATGAGGAGAGGAAATTTGTCTCTTTTTTCCCCATTACTGTGCCAGAATAGTCTGGCACAGAATCAATGTTCAGTGTTTGAATGATCTCAAGCATTCCCTGTATATTAGCAGTTCAGTTTTCAGCTGTGTATACTTTGTTTTTTGCTGTTTCTAAATTATGAAACTTGCTTGCTCAGCTCTATTTTTCTTACTGTATTATCTTGTCTTTGATTTTTTCTTTATTGATTCCTTTTCTCTTTAATTTTTTTTAGAGTATAGGGCATTTGTTGTGGAGGATGTCCTATTTCCTAAGTAAATTTATTTTCAGAATGAGTTCTGTATCTGTTTTTTTTTTGCTATTTTTACAGTTTACAAGCAATTTTCTTCCATCTTTCTCATGACAGGCACAGCAACTTTGTGGGTGACCAGATACAGTGTGGGTGGTCTTCTGGATCTTGTCCCAGCCTGAACTCTTTTGTTCTCTCCTGTCTGTTTCCAGCTGAGTCCCTCCCTCTCAGGCAATAGGTAAGCGCCGGAGTTTACCCTGTTTGGAAGAACAGTATCATATTGCAAGACACCGTCCTTGGAAACAGGATATGTCCTTAACTAGACAGAGTGAATTCGAGTCTCATAGTTCTAAACCAAAATTATGTGCAGTAAAAAAAAAGGTAGTCATCAAATCCAAGCACTGCCCATAAGGTCCCCTCTCAGGCAACAAGTCATAGGTCAGGGGTCCCAGCTCTCAGACCGTCTATTGGAGATAACTAGTTCTGTGGGATCATGGCTACCCTTCCTCTTCATCTGCCTCCTCCCAGGTGAAAAATCGAAATACCTACTCCCAACAGCTATTCCCTTCCTTGGGGAGCAGCACTGTGGCAGTGGTGCAGTTTGTGCACTAAACAAAGGTGCCAGTTGAGAGGGCAACAGGGGGCTGAAATACAGTTTATGCTTGGCTTTCTGAGCCGTGTGTCCTGGTATGCCATTCTATCTGCTCAGAGAAAGGACTTTTTTCTTTGTACAAAGGTGCTAAACCTTGTGCCCACTGGGCTGAGTGTGTCCAGCAAAGGGACCTTTTTCTAATTCACACAAGCTTCATGTGAGCTGGCAGTAGCCCCTGCAGGAGAATGACGTGTAATGGTGGTCTGTGTGGGAGGGGAAGAACTTCCACACTGGAAGAACATTTTCTGGCTTTTTGCCTTAGAGCTTGACTCAACACTCATCTGATCCCCCTCAAATGCAGTAAGTTTTTCATACTTTATCTACTGCCCTGTCCTCACCCTGCACAGCTTCGGGGAGGTTAGCGCACAGGAGCCAAGGACAAGTCCCAGGAGCCTTCGTGCGGCGCTCCAGTTTGTGGAGGCGGCTGTGCTGCTGCAGTTGTCTCGCTGATACCTTCTCCCTCATTTTTCATTTGTGTTTTCAGTTTCTTAGAGGAGTTTTACGATCTGCCTGCATACTACTCTGCTACTTCCAGCCTCTCCTTGATTTTAAATGTGGTCTCTCTGTGCAGCTGTAACTGTGTCTTCACATTGTGTTGACTCTTCTACTTTTACACGCCACCTATTTAATATGCATGATCAAGATGAGCTAAAAGCACATCTGGATCTACTCTTCAGATTTCTGGGGAAAAGTTACACTCATTCAGATAGCCTATAAATGTTACTTGGTGTCCATAAGGCATTGCAAGCTTATCACATATTGAAGGGGATTCTACATTCTGATTTTTAAAAATTGAAATATGACTATTTCAGACTTAAATAAAATGAAAAGAAACCTGGAAAACACCATGTTTCTTAAAATGATGCTCTGGAAATGTAGCTGAATTGATATTCAGTCAGGAGTTTCCAACAGACGTTGCTTGTACAATAAACTTACACAGTGAATCTGCCATTATGCTAGAGGAGCTTTAAATCAGATTTAAATCTTGTCATGCCTGGCTAAATGTGCTAATATTTTCAGTCAGTCTCTAGCACAGCTGTTAAAACATTTCGACTCTGTAGGCCAAGTAGGACTTCTAAAATTCATATGAGTTCGTGTTCTACTTCTTATTATTTTTGCTTTTCTGATTAGAAAACCGACTTTGGCTTCTGTAGAGGTGAACGTCAAGATTTACTGATCCTAATACATCTTTCAGAACAACAAATTTTTAATTTCATTAAAACACAAAGTCGATAGATATGTCACAGATTCTGAATGCCTTCAGCAGCACTGGAAAACTTTAGAATTCCGTACATGTAGCATTTAAGCAGGAAGCTTTAAAACTCATTCAGGAAATATACATTTGCAAATGAAGGCTGATTTCAACTAAGACAGTGGCAGATTTCTGGTAACTTTGCTCAGCTAATCAGACTTTTTTAAAATTCTTAAAAATACAACACAGTTTACTCTCCTCCAGATTTCAGCAAATATTAACTATTTCAAGGATTCTTTTTCTCTTTCTTTCTAGTTTCCCCAGCTATGACATGTCAGTCCTCAATACTCTCTCCATGGGCTTCAGGTTTAACTTTTTTTCATGCTTGTTGTATAAACTAGCTTCATTATTATCTTTTCATAAACTCTCTAAATATACCAAGTCAAGTAATTATCTTCTTTGTCATACCCCTCTCCTTAAGATACTCTGTAAGGTCAGACTTTTAACTCATTCTTCTCAATTTTCGCAACCAGGACATATATGATTTCTTATGCAAGATCTAAGCAGTGTATCTCAAAGTTATAAGAAATATGCCCGAGCCTTCAGATTTTTCCATGTGCTCATGCATCCATTTATTTGATATCACTTTAACTTGTTACTGAAGCCACTTGTCCTTTCTTCCTTAGACCCTTGAGACCCTACAATGGGCTGTATTTTTTTATGTGACAAGTCTGACTTCTCAAGTGAAACTCCATATAAGATTGATCAGAAAAATGACTCTCTTTGGGGCCAGGGCTCAAACTAATGGGTTGCACTGTAACATTCAGTAATGAAATAAATTCATAAAATTTAAAAGTTTAATCTACTTTCTATTTTTATTAAAGTTTGCTTAAGTAGTAAATCTGGTAGCAAAATATGTGTAATGGTAGATACCATAGATTCTCTTCTATTCCATCTCCTGATCAATTACATGAAAATATTCAGGAAAATATACTCAATATTGTGAACATGAACAAAGAATGTACCCAGATAAATTCATTAATTCAGAAATAAAATTTAATGACCTTTAATTTTGTTTTTACTAGTATAAACTAGGTTAACAGTCCATACTTAACAATCTTACACATGTCCAATTTTTTAAGAGCTCAAAGAAAATGTTTGATCAGGTATAGATTTATTACACTGTATTTTAGCCCAACCTCTACAGTTAGCACAAATACAAAACCATAGTCATGTTTACAAAGTAAAAATTGTACAATAGCTATACATACTAAAATATCAATAATGCAGTTTCTGAGAATCAAAATATCAGCTGGCTGATTTTGCCTTTATGATATATAGTAACATTTCTTCTAGTATGACAATGCCACTAACAACGGTTCACCACTCTTTCAATATCTTTTCATTCCTAGTATGCATTACTAGTTGGCAAATTCATTTTAATGACAGTAAGGTGGGAATTTAGTCCAAAGAGCAAAGATTCATTTTGATGAGCTATTTGATGATAAAACACGCAGTAGTGAATTTTCTATTCATAAACTATTTCTATCATTCAGTAAAGATTATTATTGTAGCTGGCATAATCATGAGAACTTCCCTCCACTTGAGAAGAATTTCTTACCATTAGATTGGCTGTGGCATGCAAGAGCCCAGTAGCTCTGCCCAGGGCATGGCAGCCCTCACAGCACCACCAGTCCATGCACTAACGGCTGCCCTGATCAAGCTTCAACACAAACCTTAACACACTTCTAAAAAGTGAGTCTCATCAGAGCCTCTTACACCTTCCTCACTAGCTAACCAGACAGGGGTCGTCATTGCTTGGCTTGACTTCTCCTTCCAGCAGCAAATTCATCACGACCTTTGTCAAATAGCTGCACGTTCCTCTTTTTCCCAGTGGGGGAGTGTTGTAAAAGGAAGTCATGTCATCCTACAAAGAAAAACAGTAAGCAAGTTGTTTGATTTTTTGTTTATAAAGAGTTGACAGGTAAAATCAGTGTCAGCCTAAGGGGAAAAATAAATTCACAGAAAGATTTCCTCATAGAAAATATGAGCTTCTTGAGCTTTTCTTTCATTTTCCTGAAGCGTCTTCTCAGCACATAAAACAAAGACAGGCATTTTTTAGTATTCTCTCTGCTGGTAATTTTTATTTACTTAGGGAACCTTTTTACAGACGAGCATAAAATATTAAACAGAGAGCCCAGAAGGGACCACATTAGGTAGTACACAGCACCAACGCAGTGTACTACCTATTCCTTCCCTCCTCAGGTTTTAATTTCATAGGCTTCTGGAATCTACGGCTCCTCTCTGGTACAAGACATTTTGACTGCCAACTGTATAAAAGAAACTTATCTCTTCCTAGATTTCTTTTAAGTCAAAACTTTATAGCTGAATTGACTAGTAATTAACTAAAAAGTAAGAATAATTCTCCAAATAAGTCAGACTTCCCTCTGCCCCTCGAGTACTCTATTTTGCGCTCTGTAAATCTGTTTTATAAGTTAAATGATAAGAGACTAGGGATATGTTGAAGAATTGAGCCAACGAAACAATTCTACAAAAAGCTATTTTTTCTACTTACTTGTTTTTCAACTTCCTTCAGTCGACTCTCATCTTTCTGAAATTCATAAAAGGCTTCTTTCACGAGTTTGTCTAGATCTACTTTGTCTTGAAATTCTAGCTCAGGGTTTCTTTCCAGTACAATGGATACAACCATTAGTAACTAGAAGAGACAGATGTTGAAAGCAAATTATATGGACCACAAAAGTGACACTGTCTGGACATGTTTCCATTCTTTATTCATATTAATAGATGATTCTCGTATTCCATAGTATGTTCTCTACAATGACACACTTTAGGATCATCTATGGATGGAATCTTCCTAATCTTGCAAATTAGTAGCATAAGTTCTGATTGGAAACTGCACTTTTTTTTCATTGAATGTATTGTTGGAGCTGTACAGAAATGTTTTTAGTCACTTAAATAAAACTAATTACTTAGAAAAATGACTTTCCTACTCCTCTCTATAGTATATAGTTGTCGTATTCACCCAAAGTGTCTGAACTCTTCCTGGCCTTTGGGCATTAATCCTGTTGTCAAGACACCAAAAACCAGAGGCTGCCCCAGAAAAGACAATGGGCAACAGCCAGAGAAGGTAGGTCAGTTCAGTGGAGACTCTGGATTCAGGCTCATGACCAAATGATTTGGAGCCCAGCACCCCAAAATGGGTACAATTCTGTGACATCATAGTAGTTTCTCAGGAGACGGATATGTTTTAAAAAATACATTTAACTCTGATCTCTTTATGACATAAGTATTATTTGGTCTATACAAGTATCTTAGTTTAATGCATCATCCTATTGTCTGGCTATCCCGCACATTTATCCTAAGTCATAATGTTCATTTTAGATGACAAACTGTTATATGCAAAGATTGTGTCTGAGACTTTCTGACGATGATTATGACTCCAACTTCGTATACGCAACAGGAACAGGGCTTCATAATTCCCAATTTGGGAATCTCCTTGACTGTACTTTATTGAAATGCTTCCAAAACAGAACCTGAAACAACTAAACGTAACAGTCTCAGAAAAACCCCAGAGTCACAGTGCGGGAGACCTTGGAGTAGGGCTTTAGCCAGGTTAACACAAAGGTTTGCTCTAGTTCGGAAGGAAAATTTCTTCTGCAAAGGGAATGACCTCACTTTGGTCAATAAGAAGAACTTCTACAGCCATTGTAGGTCCCAGATGCTGGGCAGTGGACACCAAAAGACTAACAGCACAAGGAAGGCGTTTACCCCTCTACTAACCCTATCTTTTCCTGACCCCAGTCTCTGCCTCATTCGCGCATGCTATGAAATGGGTTGGCTAATCCTGTTTCCAAATTCTGGCACCACAGAGATAAGGCTGAATCTCATTCGGCTCTGACTGTAGCTCCAGACATGCTGGATTTCAGGAGGTGCCACATCCAGTTCAGCACTCACTGAGAGCTTCTGTATCTATGACACATTACCCACCCTCAAGGAAAACAAAGTCTGGTAGAGACATTTCCAGAGAAAGAGGCAAGTGAAGATGAGCTACATATTAAATCCATTCATTTGGGGAATTCTCCATGTATTTGGTACAATGTTTTAAAATGGCAAAACAGCACATGTATACATGTGCATGCATGTGCGTGTATCTCAGCATTTCACTTCGTACAGAGCAATGATGACACAGCACAGAAATTTCATGTCTTCTCTATTCACAGAGAATGTTTGGAAAGATGTCCCTCAGAATACCAAGAGTGATGACTTACTGCTAGTGGGTGTGGGGAAATTGTTTTCTTTATTTTCTATAATTTTTTTGATTTATTGAAACTTGCTACAATAGTCATGCATTATTAGTGTAAACATAAAAAACTGAAAATAAACAGAAAAAGATCACTTCCTCTCTTTAATGGTGGTTGTGATGCACTTGCTATTGAGAGGTAGGTGTGTAGCTGAAAAAGTCAGATCGTCAGTCTTTCTGCCCTGAAGGACTGAAGATGTCTGAATTGTGCCTGTGCCTTGATTTGGGTCAAGGATGGTCACCTTCTCCAGAACGTGGCTGGAGGAGATTCGGGCTAGGTGAGGAGTGGAATTCCTGGTCTCTCTGGCAGTTTCCTTTACACTAGTTTTCAGGGAGCAGAGAGAAAGCACTTCTTCAGCAATCTACATTTCTAAGTACAAACCTCCACAACGATCTGTCTATACTGCGGCTGGTCAATATTTCCCAACATGTCTTCAACAAGGAGGGAGAAATTCATCTCATACATGGTCATATCCGACAGGGTTGGTTGCTGAAAAAAAGACCTCAGCGTTAACACGCTGCACTGTTACACTCCGGTTCCCACTTAACAAAGGAATTTCATTTTCTAATCAATAAACTTTCTCAGTTCCTATAAAACCTTAGAGAGCTTTTTCAGCTATATGAGTGGATTTTATATATGTCAAACTACTGAAGCCAATCAGCTGACTATTGTGATAAATTAAACCTCCTGTTTTTAGTAGTTATCTTCACTGTATTAATGTTTTTAGGAGAAAGGGACTATATTAGAACGCTACTTCAATACACAAAAGGAACAACCAAAAATTGAGACAATAGAGTACACGCTGCTTTCAGAATTAACATAAGAAGTTATGTTTGCTGTCAGCCTTTAGCGTATAAGTCATTTGCTATTGAATTTACATCATTTCTGTGACAGGTCCTTTCTGAACTGGCAGCATAAAAATGCATACAAATAAGCAAAAACAACAGTATGTGGAAAAATGGCAAGTAAACACAGAAAAAAGCAAAACTAAGGATGGAAAACCCTCAAAGGATGGAAGAGAAGGCTCTAAATGTTGGACTTGTGTGGTAGAAAGCAGATGGAGCCACCAGGTTTATTACCAGAGATGCTGAGACGATGAGTCATACCTATCCGCTTCTACTACCATGGTGATTTATAGTGAACTTAACCACGGCCTCAGAACAATGTGTGTCTACTTACTACTCAAAATGGGACCCAGCACAAATGTCCCCTTTCAATCAAACGGCAGCAAAGTTATTTTGCCCAGTATAATAATGCCTCAGCCCTATATTCAATATGGTCCATCTATTGTATTCTGTATTCAACACAATCCAATATATACTAATATGGGGAAAATGAAGCCCAGTTGCTGAACATAGTAATTATAATTATTTAGATGTCTAGCAATGGGATTAATGGGGTTACAGAAGGAAAGAAAGACTCTTTCATGGTTTCACATTAATTTCCTTTTAATATATCTCATTTGAAAAGTCAACCTAGTTACTATGCAACTATGATAATTAAGCCTAGAGAAGAGACATCCAGCTTGCCTTGGTTGGCACTCTCTGAAACGACTCAGGATGGGCAGTGTAGTGGGGGAGTTAAGAGAAAAGGCTCAGTAGTCAAACTTCCGGGGTGGGGTGGGTCACACTCTGGGTCAACTACTTGTATGACCTTGGGAAAATCACTTAGCTGTGCTTAAGTTTCCTCATCTGTCAAACAGGAATAATAAAGTACCTACCTCAAAACTATTGTGAGGATTAAAAGAGCACTTGGAAAAGTGCCTGGGGCATAAAAATACTTAACACACATTGTTGTTAGCAAAGAGAGGATACTAAATAAGTGGCCCAGGCAATCAGATGATTAAATGAAAATCTGGTAGCAACTAGAGGGGTCTGGGAAAGAAGGTAACAAAAGGTCGCCCTAGGCCACTGTATGCAGAAGCAGCGGGACAGGACAGTGGAGGCCTGTGTTCTGCCCGCAGAGATGGAGCTGCCCACACAACGGGCACAGAGCATCTGGGAAAGGGCTGGAGCACCTCTACTGGCAACCAAAGAAACCCATTCAATAGTTTGTGAGCAGTAAAAAGAACACTTCCAAAAAGTTTTTATTCATTTTTTTTGAATAAGTAACAGATTGACAAAGTTCAAAATTTGAAAGGTTAAAAGGGTTTTTAGTGAAAAGCCCACTAGACCACATTTCCACAATTTCTTGTGGGTTCTTCCAGAAACACTCTATGTACATATAAACAAAATGAGTACAGGTGTGTGTATTTAAGAACACTTTATTTGTATAAAGACCTTCAGCAAAAATAATCTGGTTAATGCTTCAACACCAGAAACAAATACAGTACTCCACTTCCAAAAGGCCTAATTATTCACATCTGTGTATAAGCAGAATGATTTAGATGTCAGGATCAAATAAAATAATCAAATCAAAGAAGCAGGCTAGTTTACATAACAGGGAAACCATCTGAAGGAGGGGGCATCAATTGAATTGAACCAAAAGGCGGTTACATTTCGAGTAAAATAAGTGATTGTCTAATGACCTAAAAAGTTGCTGCATTTTTTTGCATTCAGTGCAATGTATAAGCAGCAATTTCCTCAACCACAGCATCATTAAGTCACCTGCTTCTGAGGCCTGACTGGTTCTGTCTTTTGAACGTCCATTTTACTGTTGGTGAGGTCTCCAGCACTGGCCCCCAGCGCCTGGCAGTGGAGGAACACCACCACTCACAGTAACGCTAACATACAAAACCCTAAGGTCACTAACACGTAACAGAGGAAGGACAGCTTGCTGGGCAAAGGTTTGGCCACGTGGTTGATTTAAACAGAGCGCTTCCTTGAAATATTTGAAATACGATAATACAAAAAATTGTTGATTTTAAATACAACTTTTCAGTAAAATATCCATTTCTATAGAGGGAAGCTAAAACTTTGTATAAAGCCTTTGTATAGAGGGAAGCTAAAACTGAAAAGTAAAAGTAACTCAGATTGAGAAAAAATATTTCCAATCCAATTGATTAGACTTCTTATTTTCTAGTATTTTCTCCCTCCAGGTATCTGGACATCCCTTCTTTAAGTACTCTTACAAATTAGAATAAGCAGAGAGGTTATTTGCAATGCAGAGAGGAAAAGAATTCTCTACTCCTTTAGGTCTCTTTAGAAATCCCTTTTACTGACATAAAGTAAAGGCTGTACCTGTGGCAAATGCTTCCCAGCTACAATGATACCATTGGGTGTGCGCTCCAGGATCTGCCATACTCGGTCATAGAACCCAGGGGGAGTTCTATTCAAAGACCCATCGATCTGACGCCTGTTCAGCCAACATCTGCAGACCGAAAGAAAATGCCTCAGATTTGAAAAAGAAGCTTGTTCTAGTAGAAAGCAGGGCTTTCAATTTGGATTCATTGTTCCAATAGGGTGAGCAATAAAAGCCAAAATCTATAAATGATGCATACCTACCATGTGTTACAGAGATTACTAAATATTCCATAAGAAAAACAGAGCTTGCAAGAAAGGAGAAAATTCCTAAGATTTAAAAAAATTTAATAGGCAAAACTTATTCTCTAGTAATCTATAAGGTTGCTCACTATGAGATCAAATGACTTTCTAATATGCAAAGCAGCTCCATTTAAAAACACAGGAGCAGCCAATTTCAAAATAAGTTTATGTGGTCCTTACATACAATAAAATGTAAGCTCCACAAAGGCATGGACACCATATAGGTTGACCGCTCCTATACACCTCTCCCAGAAAGGTGCTTAATAACCAGTTGATAAGAGAATCAATGCTCAAAAAAGGATAATGTATCTAACGAAATTACCTTACAGTAGTCCTCCCTTATCTGCAGGGGATACATTCAAAGACCCCCTCCAGCGGATGCCTGAAACCACAGATAGTACTGAACCATGTATATACTATGTTTTTTCCTATACATACACACCTGTGATAAAGGTTAATTTATAAATTAGGCACAGTAAGAGATTAACAACAGTAACTAATAAAATAGACCAATTATAACAATATACTATAGTAAATTGTCAGCATCACTACTCAAGCTTTGGGGTCATTATTAAGGTAAACAAGAGTTACTTGAATACAATATTTATGAATTGTTTATTTCTGGAATTTTCAATTCATGTTGTCGGACCTTGGTTGAACACACATAACTGAAACCATAAAAAGCAAAAGCATGGATAAGGGGGAGCTACTGTATTTTAAACTTTATATTTTAATTTCAAACTTTACATTTAGTTTTATATTTAACTACAAAGTACCAATACTAAAAAATCAGCTACAAAATCTTTCATGTCATGATAATCAGAATGTAGTGATAAGCTAAAATTCTTGATCTCTTATTGATTAAATATTAAATCTTAAAGATATAATACTAGGGTGATGTCAGCAACAGGGCAGAATAAGCTGTTCCCTTTGTCTCTCCTCCTTCAAACTACAACTAAATGGACATTCACTGATCAGTGGAGGATACCCACACAGCACCTTAAGATGCCTGGGAGACTTGGATGGACTACCCTCAGGGAGGTAGTGGACATATGTGAGCACTCTCTGGCCCCCAGGCAGACCAGTACCCATGTGCAACTGCTCTCCCAGCTGAAGTGCTCATAGCACCACTGTGGCCCCAAGGGTGGGAGCACACCTTGGTGCGACTGTGGAAACAGGTGACAGCAGCCCTGAACCCCCAAATGATTGCTTCCCTGTCCAGTGGGAGATTCTCCAGGGCTGTGTGGTCTACAGGGAGCAGCTCAGGCTTGGACCCAGTGGGGAGGCCCTGCCCACCAAGGACAAAGGCTGGTGACACCTAGGAGCAGACTGGGAGACCTAGGAGTGGTAGAGCTGTGAGTCTGGGCAAACAAGTTCCCAGATGCCTCAAATACCCATAGTACTGTTGTGGCTGCGAAGCAGGGAGCGTGACTCTGGGGGACTGTGGGAGCAGGCGCCGGCAGCCCTGAGGTCCTCCATGATCACTCTCTGGTTCGGTGGGAGAGCCCACAGTTCCATCATGGTCTCAGGGAGTGGCTCTAGCTCGGAGCCACTGGGGGGTCCCCACCCACCAAGCACAACAGCTGATGCAACCTATGAGCTGACCTACAAGCAGTCAGCAGCATTTATCTGTAGCATGGACGAATGAGCTCCCAGTTGCCATGAACACCCACAGTATCTCTATGGCCCCAAGAGGGGAGCACTTCTTGGCAGGACTGTGGGAGCAGGTGGCAGGAGCCCTGAACCCTGGTGTGATTGCTTTTCCATTCAATGGGAGACCCCACAGGGCTGCCAGGATCCCAAGGAGTGGCCCAGGCTCAGACAAGCACAGCTGGAAGGGACTGCAGAAAGTTCATATATCACAGCCCTTGCCCCTCCCAGTGGTGGCAGGTGGAACCTGAGACCAGATACTATCACTATGCGATGGTACAAATCCACTCCATGAAATGGTATGAAGAAATATACTAATACTCCAGACCAGAGGGAAAAAGACAAACACACAGAAATCAATCCTGAAGGCAAAGAAATTTACAATCTAAATGTCAGAGAACTCAAAACAGCCATCAAAAAAAACCTCAACGAGTTACAAGATCACTCAGAAAGACAGTTCAATGAAATCAGGAACAAAATTAACGAACAGAGGGAATTCTTCACAAAACAGATCAAAACCATGAAGAAAATCAATCAGAAATGTTGGAGATGAAAAACACAATGGATGAGATAAAGAAAAACCTGGAGTTCTTAAGTAACAGAGCTGATATTAGAGGACAGAATGGGCAATCTAAAGGATAAGAATACAGAAATGCTTCAGAAGGAAGAGGAGAGAGAAGTAAGACTAAAAAGAAATGAAGACATTCTCCGAGAAATATCCCACTCAATTAGGAAATGCAACCTACGGATTATAGATATTCCAGAAGCAGAAAAGAGAGGGAAAGGAGCAGAGAGCTTGTTCAAAGAAATAATAGCTGAGAACTTCCCAAACCTGTAGAAGGAGCTGGAATTACATGTAAATGAAGCTAATAGAACACCTAATTACATCAATGTAAAAAGACCTTCTCCACGGCATATATCAGTAAAGCTGGCAAAAGTCAATGACAAACAAAAAATATTAAGGGGAGCAAGGCAGAAGGAAATAACCTACAAAGGTATCCCTATTAGGCTTTCAGTGGATTTCTCAGCAGAAACCTTACAGGCTAGGAGAGAATGGAATGACAAATTCAAAATTATGAAAAACAAAAACTTTCAGCCAAGAATATTATATCCAGTGAAGATATCCTTCAGATATGATGGAGAAATAAAAACTTTCCCAGATAAACAAAAGCTGAGGGAGTTCATTGCCATAAGAACCCCTTACAAGATTTGATGAAGAAGGCCTCCATACCTGACAAAAAAAGAAGACAGGGTTTACAAAGCCTTGAGCAAGGAAATAAATAGGCAGACAAAATCAGAAAATTGCAACTCTCTATCAGAACAGATTAGCAAACAATTAGAACTCTAAAGATAAAGGGAAGGAAAACGTCAAAAATAAATATAATCACTTCATTTTAACCACAAATTCACAATATGTAATGGAATAAGTTGTGACAACCACAACTTGGAAGGGGAAGAGGGATGGGATGAAACCTGCTTAAACTAAGGGAATAAGAGGCTATCAGAGAATGGACTACCTCATCTACAAGATCTTTTATACAAACCTCAAGGTAACCACTAAACAAAAATCAGAACAGGCACATAAATGAAAAATGAAGAGAAAACTGAGAAAACTACCATAGAGAAGCACCAAACTGAATTGGCAGTCTGAAATACATGGGACGAGAAACAAAGGAAATACAAAACAACTGGGAAACAAGTGATAAAATGGAAGCATTAAGCCCTCATATATCAATAATCACTCTAAAGGTAAATGGATTGAAGCCCCTAGTCAAAAGATACAGAGTGGCTGGATGGATTGAAACAAAACCCAACAATTTGCTGTCCCCAGGAAACACACCTCAGCTCTAAAGACAAAGACAGGATTAGAGTGAAGGGATGGAAAACAATAACTCCAAGTTAATGGCAAACAGAAGAAATCTGATGTTGCCATACTCATATCAGAGTAGACTTCAAGATAAAAAAGACAATGAGAGACAAAGAGGAGTACTATATAATGATAAAAGGGACACTCCCCTGAGAAAACATAACACTTTTAAATATATATGACCCAACACAGGAGCACCAAAGTACATAAAGCACTATTAACTGACCTAAAAGGAGACATTAACAGCAACACAATAATAGTAGGGGACCTTAACACCTCACTGTCATCAATGGATAGATCATCCAGACAGAAAGTCAACAAGGAAATAGTGGAACTAAATGAAAAACTAGACCAGATGGACTTAATAGATATATATAAGACATTCCATCCAAAATCAGCAGAATATGCATTCTTCTCAAGTGCACATGGACCATTCTCAAAGATAGATCAGATGTTGGGAAACAAGGCAAGCCTCAATAAATTTAAGAAGACTGAAATCATATCAAGCATCTTTTCTGAACATAATGCTATGAAACTATAAATCAACTACAAGAAAAAAGCTGGGAAAGTGACCATCAGGCAGAGACTAAACAAAATGCTACTGAACAACCAGTGGATCATTGAAGAAATTAAAGAAGAAAACAAAATTATCTGGAGACAAATGAAAATGAAAATACACCATACCAACTCAAATGGGATGCAGCAAAAGAAGTCCTAAGAGGGAAATTCATAGCAATACAGGCCCACCTTAACAAACAAGAAAAATCTCAAATAGGCAATCTTAAACTGCACACAAAAGAACTAGCAAAAGAAGAACAAACAAAGCCTAAAGTCAGCAGAAGGTGGGAAATAATAAAAATTAGAGCAGAAATGAGTGAAGTTGAAACAAAAAAAAAAAAGCAGTAGAAAGGATCAATGAAAGTAAGAGCTGGTTCTCTGAGAAGATAAAATTGACAAACCCTTAGCCAGACTCACTAAGAAAAAAAGAGAGAAGGCTTAAATAAATAAAATTAGAAATGAAAGAGGAGAAATACACAGACATAACAGAAATACAAAGAATTATAAGAGAATACTGTGAAAAACTATATGCCAACAAAATGGACAATCTAGAAGAAATGGATAAATTCTCAGACTCATACAACCTGCCACAACTGAACCAAGAAGAAATAGAGAATCCGGAAAGACGAATTACAAGTAAAGAGACTAAAACAGTAATAAAAAACCTCCCAAAAAATAAAAGTCCAGGACCAGAAGGCTTCTCTGGAGAATTCTATCAAATATTCAAAGAAGATTTATTACCTATCCTCCTCAAACTATTCCAAAAAATTGAAGAAGATGGAACACTTCCTAACACATTCTATGAGGCCAATATCACTCTGATAAGAAAGCCAGACAAGGACAACACAAAGAAGGAAAACTACAGGCCAATATTGCTGATGAACATAGATGCAAAAATCCTCAACAGAATATTGGCAAACCTACTACAACAATACATTAAAAGGATCATAGACGATGATCGAGTGGGATTTATACCAGGGATACAGGGACGGTTCAACATCCACAAATCAATCAATGTGATATACCATATTAGCAAAATGAGGAATAAAAACCACATGATCATCTCAAGAGATGCTCAGAAAGCATTTGACAAGATCTAACATCCATTTATGATAAAAAAAAAAAACTCTCATTAAAAAGGGTATAAGAGGAAATTCCCTCAACATAATAAAGGCTATATATGACAAAGCCACAGCCAACACCAAACTCAACAGGGAAAAACTGAAAGCCATCCCTCTGAGAACAGCAACAAGACAAGGGTGACCACTCTTGCCACTCCTATTCAACATAGCACTGACCATAGTTTTGACCAGAGCAATTAAGCAAGTGAAAGAAAGGGAGTGAAGAAGTGAAACTCTCGCTGTTTGCAGACAACATGATTTTATATATAGAAAACTCTAAAGAACCATCAGAAAACTATTAGAAATAATCAACAACTACAGCAAAGTTGCAGGGTACAAAGTCAACTTACAAAAATCAGTTGCATTTCTATACTCTAATAATGAACTAACAGAGAACTCAAGAATATAATCCTATTCACAACTGTAACAAAAAGAATAAAACATTTCGGAATAAATTTAACCCAGGAGGTAAAAAACCTATACAATGAAAACTCTAAGACATTATTGAAAAAAATCAATGATGACATAAAGAAAAGGAAAGATATACCAGGCACATGGATTGGAAGAATAAATATAGTTCAAATGTACATACTACCTAAAGCAATCTACAGTTTTCATGCAATCCCAATCAGAATCCCAATGACATTCTTCACAGAAAGAGAACAAAGAATCCTAAAATTCATTTGGGGCAACAAAACACCTCAAATAGCTAAAGCAATCTGAGAACAAAGAACAAAGCTAGAAGCATCACAATCCTTCACTTCAAAATATACTACAAAGCTATAGTAATCAAAAGAGCATGGTACTGGTAAAAAATAGGCACACAGAGCAATGGAAGAGAATGGAAAGTCCAGAAATAAAACCGCACATCTATAGACAGCTAATCTTCGGCAAAAGAGCCAAGAACATAGAATGGAGAAAAGATAGTCTCTTCAATAAATGGTGCTGGGAAAACTGGACAGCCACATGCAAAAGAATGAAGGTAGACCATTATCTTTCACCATACACAAAAATTAACTTAAAATGGATTAAAGACTGGAAGGTAAGATGTGAAACCATAAAACTCCTAGAAGAAAATATAGGCAGTACACTCTTTGACATTGGTCTTAGAAGGATCTTTTTGAATACCCTATCTACTAGGGCAAGGGAAACAAAAGAAAAAATAAACAAACTGGAGTTGATCAGACTAAAGACCTTCTACAAGGCAAAGGAAACCATGAACAAAACAAAAAGACAACCCACCAACTGGAAGAAAATATTTGCAAATCATATATCTGACAAGGGGTTAATCTCCAAAATATATAAAGAACTCATACAACTCAACAACAACAAAACAACCTGATCAAAAAACAGGCAGAGGATATGAACAGACATTTTTCCAAAGATGATATACAGATGGCCAACAGGCACATGAAAAGATGTCAACATCGCTAATCGTTAGGGAAATGCAAATCAAAACTACAATGACCTATCACCCCACACCTGTTAGAATGGCTATAATTACCAAGACCTAAAACAACAAATGTTGAAGAGGATGAGGAGAAAAGGGAACCCTCACACACTGCTGGTGGGAATGCACACTGCTACAGCCACTATGAAAAGGAGTGTGGAGATTTCTCAAAAAATTAAAAACTGAAATACCATACGATCGAGATATTCTACTACTGGGTATTTACTCAAAGAACTTTAAATCATCAATTCAAAGAGACTTATACACCCTTATTTTCATGCAGCATTATTCACAACAGCCAAATTAGTGTTTTCATATTCTTCAGATAAACACCCAGAAGTGGAATACGACATATCAAAATCTACAGGATGCAGCAAAACTGGTACAAAGTAAGAAGTTTATAGAAAGACAGGCCTACCTCAAGAAACAAGAAAAATCTCAAACAGTCTAACATTATACCTAAAGGAACTGGAAAAAGTAGAACAAAGCCCAAAGTCAGTAGAACAAAGGAAATAATAAAAATCAGATTGAAAATAAATGAAATAGAGACTAAAAAACAATAGAAAAGATCAATGAAGTCAAGAGCTGGTTCTTTGAAAACATAAACAAAATTAACAACCCTTTAGCTAGTCTCACTAAGAAAAAAAGAAAGAAGGCTCAAATAAATAAAATTAGAGATGAAAGAAGAAATTATCATGAAAATAACACAGAAACAGAGCGGGTTATAAGAGAGTACTCTGAAAAGCTATAAGCCAACAAATTGGAAAACCTAGAAGAAATGGATAAATTCTTAAAATCATACAACCTTCCAAAACTGAATCAAGAAGAAAGAGAGAATCTGAACAGGCTGATCACTAGTAAAGAGACTGAAACAGTAATCAAAACCCTGCCCCCAAATCAGAAGTCCAGGACCAGATGGCTTCTTTGGTTAATTCTAGCAAACATTCAAAGAAGATGGAATACCCATTCTTCTCAAAGTCTTCCAAAAATTCAAGAGGAGAGGACACTACCTAATTCATTTTACGAGACCAACATTACACTGATTCCAAAACCAGACAAGGACAATACAGAAAAGAAAATTACAGGCTGATATTGCTGATGAATACCGATGCAAAAGTCTTCAGCAAAATATTAGCAAACCGAATACAACAAAACATTAAAAGAATCATATACCATGATCAAGTGGGATTTATTCCAGGGAAGGAGGAATGGTTCAACATCTGCATCAATCAACATGATACATCACATTAACAAAATGAAGAATAAAAATCACATGACCATCTCAATAGATGCAGGGAAAGTTTTTGACAAGATTCACCATTTATGATAAAAAGTCTCAAAAAATGTGTATAGAATAGGGACATACCTCAGAAAAAGACATTTTTGTTCTTGTGAAAGAGGACTAATGAAGTTTTAACACTAAGTGAGAGAGGCATCTTCTCTGGAGGTACAGTTTCTTTTGGGATACCCAGACTCTCGTGACTGGGTTCAGTGCTATGCTACAGAGAAGAAGCCCAAAGGAGCAGGGTTCCTTGGTGATGTTTTACTTTGAATAATGGGTGTGAAAACTGAATATCCTACACTCCGCATTTTATCTTTTTTTCCTATTCCCTTCAAAAGATGTTTTCAGAGTTCTATAAAGTCATGATTAATACTATAAAAAGGAGATGTTTGCTTAGAACAACATAAAAATAGAAATGTGTGAATACTCACAATGGAGGTGGAAAATTATTTTAGAAGATCTCTCTTTTATTTATTTATTTTTTGGCTTTTTATTTTGAAAAATTTTAGACTTACAGAAAAGTCAAAAAGATAACTCATAAAGGTCCTATATACTCTTTACTCAGCTTCCTCTACTTTTGTCATCTTACATAACCAACAGTAACTATCAAAACCAGGAAATGAGCATTGATACCATACTCATCTATAGACCTTACTCAGATTTTTCTAATTTTACCACTGATGTCCTTGATTTGGTCCCGAATCCAACCCAGTACCCCACACTGCAGTTAGTTCCCATGTCTCCCTAGGCTCCTCTAATCTGTGACAGTTCCTCAATCTTCTTTTGTCTTTCATGACTCTGGTACTTTAGAAATGTCAATTATTTTGTAGCATGTACCTTAATTTGAGTTTGTCTGACATTTTCTCATGATTAAACTTAGATTATGCATTCTTGGCAAGAATACCCAGAAGTGCTTGTGCCTTTTTCAGTACATCACACAAGGGTATGTGATGCTGATATGCCTTATTACTGGGTTGTTAACCTTGATCATTTGGTGAAGGTGGAGTAAACTGAGTTTCTTCACTGTAAAGTTACTATTTTTCCTTTTGCAACCAAAAGGTACCTTGAGTGGAAATACTTTGAAATTATGCAAATTTTCCAATTCTCATCATACTTCTACCCACTAAATTTAGCATCCATTCATGGTTGTTGCCTGCAACAATTATTACTGCTGTAATTGTCTAACAGTGATCTTTTATTTCTATCTTTCCACCTACACTTACTAATTAGAATTCTACTGTAAGGAAGAGTGCCTACTCTCCCATTTATCTATCTATATCAGCATGGCCTCATGGGTAGTCATTCTATGGGTTATAATCCAATACTATCACTACTTATTTTTTTGCTCAAATTGTCCCAGCTTTGGCCATTGAGCCTCCTTCAAGTTGTCTCCAGTATCCTTCTAAGACACCTCTGTAATTTTTTGGAGCACTTTCCTACTTTCCGGCAGCATAAGATGCTCCACGCTCATCTTGTATTCTTCTTGCCCCAGCTCTGGAATCAACCATTTCTCCAAGGAATGCTGGTTCCTTTTATTAGAAAATGGTATTTAGAAATCAATATATCGGCACTAAGTTTGCTCATTGCTGTTGGGGTTTCATTGCTTCTAGGTCCTCTCAGTGGATAGAGCTACGGAAGATATGGATAAATACTCATATATACATGTACACATCCATATTTATTTCTATATCTATCCATCTGTGTAAAAACCATGAATTCATACTGATAACTTTCAACTCCAATCCAACACCACAGGATAGTCTAGCCTTTCCCTCTTCCTCACCTGTACCTACACTCCCAACAGGGAGAAACCCAGCTCTCACTACCCACAATGTATTTACTTATGTATTCAACCCTTGTGTGTGTGTGCGCGCGTGTGTATTTAAAGCAATTTCAGAATTGCTAATACCTAACTCCGTGAAAAAAAATGAACTAGAGTACAGTATTTGTGTGTAGTCCTTTTTTTCTTTAGCTTTACAGTATCCAATGTTTTCCCAAGGTACTTCAGTTACCTCTTTTCTTCCCGAAGCCCTTCAGAGTAAGAATACTACCCATTTGTAATACAGCTAGGTTCATTTGTTACTGTTTGTATTCTGTTTTGCTTCCTTCCACATCTGGATTAATTTTAATTACTGACTTATGTTTTGGGTGTATAAAACAGTCCCACAGTTTCAGAGTCAGAGCTGCACTAAAGGCCAGGCTCAGGGAGGGTGTACTGCATGCTCTCCTGCTCCACCCAATGCCCTGGACCTCTTTCTCCATTCTTTGCACCCTGTTCTCTCCCACCCCTGAAGGTAACCAAGCTCATTAGTTTCTGATTTATCCTTCCTGTATTTCTTTGACATAAATGAGCAGATATCCCCTTCTTTCTTACATGAAGAGTAGTATACCAGAGATGCTTTTTTGTACTTTTCTGTTTTCATGTAACAATATAGCCCAGAAATTACTTTATATCAGTTCATAGAGACCATACCCATTCCTTTTTTTTTAAAAAAAAAAACCTTTTCTTGGTGAGGAAGATTTGCCCTGAGGAAACATCTGTGCCAATCTTTCTCTATTTTGTATGTGGGATGCTGCCACAGCATGGTATGATGAGCAGTGTATAGGTCCATGCCTGGGATCCAAACCCGCGAACCCAGGCTGCTGAAGCAGAATGCCTGAACTTAACCACTACACCACTGGGCTGACCCTTCATTTTCTTCTTTAACAGCGGTATAGTATGCCATTGTGTGGATGTACCACAGTTTATTCAAATAATCTCCTACGTATGGGGATTTAGGTTATGGGCATTCCAAAATATGCAATTATAAACAGCGATGCGATGAATAACCTTGTCCATATATATTTTCATATTATTGGAGCCATATCTCCTAAAATCTCCATAAATCCTAAAAGTAGGATTGCTGGGTCAAAGCGTAAATGGACAAGTAGATTTTTTTTGGATGCTGTCAAATTCCCATCCAGAAGGGCTGTACCTTCCAGCTTATATAAGAGTGTCCATTTCCTCACAGCCTCAGCAAATGTTTGTCATACTGTTTAACTTTTGCCAGTCTGACACATGAGAAATGGTATCTCAACATGTTTTAATTTATATTTCTCTAATTATGAGTTAGTTTAAACATCTTTTCAAATATCTAAGGTCCATTTTTTATCTTTTAAATGAACTGATTAATCATGTTTTCTCCCCATTTTTCTCTTGGGCTTTTGGTTCTTTGTCCCTCAGCTTTTAAGAATTCTTGGATATCAGCTCTTTGTAGCATTTTGTTCCAGTTTCTCAGCTATCTTTTGATATTTTCTATTTTTTGCCATGCAAAATGTTGTTTTTAATTTTTACATTGTCTCTTTAATCTTTTATTGCCCCAGGTTTGTGTCATGGTCAGAAAGCCTTTCCCATGCCAAGGTTAAAGAGGAATTTGGCACTATTATGGTTTCATTTTTTACATTTAGATTCTAATCTATCTGGAGTTTATTCTTGTGTATGGTATAAAGTATGGATTTGATTTTACCTTTTTCCAAATGGCTATCCAGTTGTCCTATCACTATTCATTTAAAAAGTCCAGTGATTTGAGATGTCACCTTTGTCATCCATTAAATTTCTATATGTGCTTGGGGTCTATCTCTGGACTTTCTATTCTGTTCAACTGGTCTCTCTGTCTGTTCATGTAGCAGCACCACACTGTTTTAATTAGAGGCTTTACAGTATGCTGGACTGTCTGTTAGGGCAAGTCCTTCTGTTACGTTTTTCTGATTTCTCTTGCATGTTTGTTTTTGCACATGAAGTTTGGTATTAACTTGTCTAACTCCATAACACAGCTTGTTGGAATTTTACTGGGACTGCGTCACATTTCTAACTGACATCTCTATGATGCTGAGTTGTCCTGTCTAAGAACAGGGATGCCTTTCCATCTGTCCAAATCTCCTTTTGTAGAAGATTTCTTTTCTAGGCATTTCTAAGCATATAACTATACTACCTTGGAAAATATCAGGCACATAAATAGTGCTCAATAAATGCTTGCCTAAATAATTATATTAAAGCTTTTTCTGTAATAAAAAATATTCTTCAATTCAATGTTATCGACAAGTATTTGTCTTGCTCTTATTCTAAGGTTAGCATTAGTTAAGTCTCGGAAAGGGTTTAGCCCCGAAGAAACTGACAGCATACTTAGGGAGACAGAGTAACAGGCAACACACTTAAATAATGTTCCCAAACCCAAACTTTTATGCCAAAATGTCAGGGGGAGACAGTAAGTGCTACAAAGATTCAGAAAGAGAACTGAACAAAGGGGTATGAAGTGCTCCATTCTGCACAGAATAGTAAAAATTAAGAAATGTTTATAAACTATACCTAAAAAAGGATAAAATTCAAATTAACACAACATCACAACTGAAGACAGGTATTTTAATTAGTATCTCTGCATACTGTTCATCTACTAGAGTGAACTCTGATGGTCTGCTGCATTTTATTTCTTATTAATATCTCATTAAGTTCATATATGTATCAAAGTTATGATATTTGAATACATCCAGGTGTCCTGTAGGGAACAAACGGCCCTCATTACCTTCCATTCTGTTGAGGCTGGAGAATATCCAACAGAAGCTGTTTAACTTCGCTAGGTGACAGCTGATACAAGTCCACAGCTGGCTTGTTCCTGCCACGGATCTCTAGTTCATACTCCATAGCATGGATGATCCACCTGAAGCAAACAGGGGAAGCATGAATCAGCAACTCTTGAGATAAAATTACTTTGTGCTTCTCATGGCAATGCCCTTAACAGCACCGACCTATCTAAAGGGGAATGAAGAAAAGGCCATTTGAATTTCCTGAACTGTTGATATAATTACTTCTACCAAGGTTATATGACATGATTAGACTCTTAAAAATGAGGCCTGTTCTTGCCTATGTGGTTCGGTAGTAAACATGAAAACAGGTTGGTACTTAGGTTCCTGGCAAATGAGATTCTACCAATTCGGTAGGATAAAATACTGTACACAAACAGCTGCCACACCATTGTTTTCTTAATACTAGAATATGCAAAAAGCAAAGAGGACAAAAACAAATCATTTTAAGAAATAGGCTGAGATATGCCGTTATAAATGCCCCTTTCCCAAGAAGGATAAGAAATTTTCACCTCTTTCTTTTACTCTGCAGTCATTCCCTTGCAATTGGAGGGAACAGAAGAGAAGTACCTGCCTTTGACATACAGGAACACAGTTAGTTATAACTTAATTACACTAGTATGTTAGAGAACACACTTTAACCAACAGATTTCAGAATAATCTTCTTTATAGACATTCAAATACAGATATTTAAGTGCTGCTCATGTACCTATTCTTAAAGAATCAATTCTTTAATAGTATTTAATTGCTGTTCACAAAATAATTTTTTATCACAGAAAAAGCTTTAATATAATTATTTAAGCAAGCATTTACGGAACACTATTTGTATGCCTGGTATTTCCCAAGGTGGTATAGTTATATGCCTAGAAATGCCTAAAACATTAATTATTTTATGTGAAAGAAATTTTATTTTCTAATTTGAGAAACTTTTAATAAGTATTTTTACAACATCATCTCATTTCTTTCACTTACCGTATTCTGAGGAAAGACTCAGATAAACTAGTTATGATACCAAAGAAAACTCGGGAAAAAATATTTTACCTTAGGGAAGCAGAACTCTACACACCATTAGGAAAAGCTAGGGAGTTAGCTCTACACAGCAGATTCCTACGCTTTATCCTTAAGTCCTTTGGTGAACACTGAATAACAAACAGACAGAACAGCTCAGCATCTGGAAAGAATGTGGCTTCATTTGCCCATGCCGCTTTGTCTCTCAAAGAGGGGCTGTGTAGCCAGCCCACTGGTAGAAAAGTCTAGTTACAGCTACTAAGATTTAAAGTGGCTAAGTTACTGCACCCAAATATATCATTATCTTTCTCTTGATACACTTCTTTGAAAGACAAGGGACAAGGCTATTGCAGATACAGAGATTAAAAAGTTAGGTGGAAATAATCAAAAGATTAAAGTCCTTCTTTCTGCCAAGGCTAGTTTGCAAAACAACAGTGATGCATCCTCATGGGATGACTTTAATGTCTCTCAATGGAAAAGAAGGTGAGAAATGTTAAGCCTTTCCAGGTGAGCCAGAGGTGATAGCAACGAGACTTCTTTGCCTGTCAGGCGAGGCCATAGGCCACAGGCAAAGTGTGCCTGCTCTGTGTCTCTTCCAATCTCACTCCCCTCTGCTAAGGCAACTTCAGCTCTTTTTCCTACCCCCTCCTCTATTCTTTGTTATTCCCAATTCTAGAAGTTAGGGATTTAGTCTACCAGTCAATTGCAGGGTTATGTGTTGCAAAACACTGGAGAGATTACAGAGGTATGAGAGAGAGACGAGAAGGGAACATAATTTTTAAAATGTATAATCGTTATTACTACCACTGATAAAACATAATAAATATTTCATAGTTGCTCATTGGTTAAGAAGAATAAAGATGACAAAGTATTTGCAAACAATAAAATAAATGTTTATGAGCTTCCTGATAATGTACAACAGAACACGTAACAAAATTAAGATTTACAATTTGTATTTCTCTAATCAGTTGAAAAGAAAAACTAGACGAAATCCGTGCTATTGCCAAAGACTAGAATTTCTTAATTGTTCATCATTATTATTAACTATATTTAGTCAGAATGTTATACAAGCATAAAATTCACAAAGATATAGTCCCTTTGGATGCTTTGATGTTAAAGTTGTTTATGAAATTAGCTGTTAAAGAAACATTTCAGTTACAATAAACTGCTCCATGGAACTCTATTTTTATTTTTTTTTGAGGAAGATTAGCCCTGAGCTAACATCTGCTGCCAACCCTCCTCTTTTTTGCTGAGGAAGATTGGCCCTGAGCTAACATCCATGCCCATCTTCCACTATTTTATATGTTGGATGCCTGCCACAGCATGGCTTGACAAGCAGTGTGTAGGCCCTCGCCTGGGATCTGAACTGCCGAACCCTGGGCTGCTGAAGCAGAACACGTGAACGTTATTAACTGCTGTGCCACTGCGCTGGCTCCATGGACCTCTCTTTAAACAAAAAATTTCTATTTTTAATTTTATAGGTTAGACAGAGTTGTCTCCTACTTATTGTTTTCTTTCTTTAACATTTAAAATTTATATTTGAGGCAGCTTAGTATAACAGAAGGAACACCAAATTAAAAAGCTAAACAACTGCCTTTTGGTCTCCTCAATGAGCCAATGGCATCAAAAAAAAGTGAGGGTAGGGGGTAGATTAAAAGTGACTTAGGAGACGTAACAACTAATGGCAAGTGTGGGCCTTGTTTGGGATCCTGATTTTTTTTTTAAATCATTTTAGGGACAACAAGAGAAATCTGAATAAGAGTTGGGTATCAGGTGGTATTAAGGAAGTATTGCCAATTTTTTGGGGTGTGATAACGGTGCTGTGATTACTAAGAAAATATCCTTTCTAAGAGATACATACTTACTAAAATACTGAGGGGCAAAAGTCAAAATGTCTGGAATTTGCTTTATAATCTACAGCAAAAAAGAAAAGCAGCAAATATGGCAAACGTAAATTACTAACAATTGCTTATACTCATTAAAATAATGGACATTTGGGGGGCTGGCCCCGTGGGCAAGCGGTTAAGTTCGCACGCTCCGCTGCAGGCAGTCCAGTGATTCGTTGGTTCGAATCCTGGGCGCGGACATGACACTGCTCACCAAACCACGCTGAGGCAGAGTCCCACATGCCACAACTAGAAGGACCCACAACAAAGAATATACAACTATGTACCAGGGGCTTTGGGGAGAAAAAGAAAAAAAAAATCTTTAAAAAGAAAAATAATGGACATTTGGGAATTTACCAAATCATTCTATTATTACACATTTAAAAATTTTCATACTGAAAAGAAAAAACATGAAGACAGGCTTGAATATCAACTCTGTCACTTACCAATAGTGCCCCATTGGTAAGTTATTTTTCAAATGGGATTATTACTGTTATGTAGTCAGCTCATTTTATGGAATTATTTTGAGGAACAAATAAGACTGCCCGAAAAAAGGATTTTGAAATTACGAAGCTATAAAAATGTTAGCAAACTCCTTTTATTTGACTTCTCAGACTCAAGGTGGAGGAAAGGTAATACAGTATTTTAATTCAAGTCTTGGAGTTACTTACGCACGTGTTGCGTCCATTTAACTGCAGGATGCATCCTCTTCTAAAATAAGTAACTTTTTCATTTTTGAAAGTCCTCTCAAACTTGAGTTATTAAAACGAAGCATCGTCTATTACATTTATCTTTTAAAATCTTCAGTATCATAAACAAAGATAGTTGGAGATTTAAAAATTCCCCCTCAGGCTTTTTCCTTCTGACTGTAAAATCTCAGCAGTTCTTTGAGCTAATTATAGAAAACACGGTACTCAACAGCAACCAAAGAAAGAGGAGTGTTTTTCATTCAAGCACAAATGAATATAACTTATCTGTCAGATTACTAAAACACATTTATTCATTAAAAAATATTGGCCAAACTAATATTTTTAGCTTGGAATTCTTCAAAAGACTAAAATAAAAACAGCAGGGGCGGGCCCCATGGCCAGGTGGTTAAGTTCGCGCACTCTGCTTTGGCGGCCTGGGGTTTCGCAGGTTCAGATCCTGGGCGCAGACATGGCACCGCTCATCAGGCCACGCTGAGGTGGCGTCCCACATGCCACAATCAGAGGCACTCACAAATAAAATATATAACTATGTAATGGGGGGGATTTGGGGAGAAGAAGAAAAAAAAGAAGATTGGCAACAGCCGTTAGTTCAGGTGCCAATCTTTAAAAAAGAAAAAAACCAGCAGAATAGCTTTACACATAAGCTATACTATACTATATAGCAGTCATAGCGACTTAGAGAAAGTAAGTTACCAAGTGAGTAACACAGTTAAGAAAATGAAAGACATTTTATGCATTTTTAGAACTACTAATACAAAAGGGCATGCCCTTTGTATTATCCCTTTGCATGGGAAAATCTGACCTCTTATCCTCATTCTCACTGACAAAGTCATCATATCTAATTTGACATTTCCAGTGTAAAAGCCCTTAATGAAAAATGGGGAAATAAAGCAAGCAAGCAAATGTGGAAGGTCAAAAGAACGACGTTTATCCTTGGACTAGAACCTTACGAATTCAGGGACATGCTCTACTTGCCAATAAGCAAATGAGAACGTGGCAGATACACACGACTGACCAGATCAACCTTCAAATGTATCACGGTTTGGCTTAAGGACAATGAATGCCTCAGCACTCCTGGAAGAGTGTGAAGAAGGGGACTAGGATTCCTATATAGTCCTGGGAATAAGCTTATCCTTCTAAAAACTCTCCGGTTGTGAGGTTAGTAAGCATATCGTGTAGATATTGGCATTTTTCTTTTCAACGTGCCTCAATCAAGGTGTGAAATATAAAACAAAGTGCAGGGAAATCTGACATCATTGGTAAACCAGAATGGCTGACATTTTCTGAAACAGTGCCATAAAGAATAGCACTGATCCATAGCAAGAAACAATTTTTTTAATAGTCACTTTGAGGCTATTTCAAGATACTAAGGAGAGGATCTTGTCAAAGTAATGGCGGAAACAAACTCTGAACTCATCTCCTCCTTTGAACACAACCAGGTTACAACTATTTTTGGAAAAATTACCCTGGATAGAAAACTGTATAAAAAGAACCCCCACAACAAGGGACAGTCCTAAGGAGGAAGAGGCAGAAATTCCTCCTGGAGAGAAAAAAAGCCACCGTCAGGAGCAGCGGAGTTTCTCAGCCAGTCAGGCAGAAGCCACCCTAAGGTACGCAGCCCTACCTAGAGCAGTGAGGTCCGGAGCGGGGCCAATACTGCTATAAGCATCCTTCAGACTCAGCACAACTGAGACAGGGGTCTTACTATCTGGCTTCGCTGGCTATTAACTGCAGCGAGGATAAGCCCAGAAAAGCTATCAGCTGAAAGCCAAAAAGACCCAGGTCTTAAGGGCCCATGCACAAACTCACCTGTCTTAGCAAACTAAAATCACTAGAGAGAAGGCTCACAGTCCTTTGGTGAAAAGAGACTCAGTTGGTGGGCTCTGGCTGCATCTCGGTGAGAGGAGAGACCTCTCCAGACACTGAGACATTGGTGGCGGCCATTGCCGTGACCTAGTCCAGGCGTGGTGACACAGACCCTGGCAGACGCCCCTGAAATTCTTCCCATGGCCTGTAAGCCCAGGGGTCTGCCACACCTACTACAGTGCAGATTTAATCCAGTTCAGCCAGGGCAGGCAGCCCACCCAAGGGACCAGCCCCACCCAACAGCAAGCCCTCAGGCTACTTGTCGGCCTGCACAGACTGGATGCCTTGATCTTCTACAGGCAGGTGAGTGTCTGTCTCTGTGGGGCAGGGCCTGTGTGAGGACCAGGTGAACTGTGGGGGGCATTGGTGGAGAGGTGGGGGCCTCTGCAGTGGGGCATTGGGGTATGCTCCAGGGGGTTGGGAAGTGTGCACAGATCAGAACTATGTTGACTGTGTATGTGGTCCTGTGGAGGGTGAGGCTTATCAGTGGCAGAAGACCTGTGTTTCACAAATAGCCGTAAAATACATCAGCCTGGCCTTCCAAAGACTGAAACAATTGAGTGCTCCTGTGCCTAGGGCCAGCCCCACTCAGCTGCACTCCTAAGAGAACTGACAACAGCCTTGTAAACCTCAGGCCAATAGCAGCTGGAAGCCCCTGAGCCTAGCAACCAGTCACACTGGGCACCTACCAAATTAAGAGGAAAAGTGCAACAGGAGAGTGCTGATAGACCTTGTAGGCAACAGTGCAGAGGCTCCCCAAGCCGGATTTACAAACAACTGGCCAGGGAAGGGAAGACTAGATTCCCTGGGCACTTGCATTAAGAGCAACCCTGCCACAGCAGAAGGACAAAAGTAGCCCACAAAGGGGTCACTCCTGTATCATTAGGACTGGTGATGAGACGGAAGGACACTGCAGGGCCTCAAAAGGCATCTCTTAAATAAGGCCAAGGCCACTTCCCCAAAATCAGGAGATATAGACAACTCACCTAATGCATAGAAATAAGCGCAGAGAAGGACGCATAATGAGGAGACAAAGGAACACATTCCAAGCAAGGGAACATGACAAAAACCCAGAAAAAGGACTAAACGAAACAGAAATAAGTGACCTACCCGACAAAGAGTTCAAACAAAAACTCATAAGGATGCTCACATATACTGGGAGAAGACTGGATCAACACAGTGAGCTCATCAACAAAGAACTGTAAAATATAAAAAAGAACCAATCAGAAATGAAGAATACAATACTAGAAATGAAAAACTCACTAGAGGAACTCAATAGCAGAGTAGAGGATACAGAAGAACAGATCAGCAAGCTAGAGGAAAGATTAGAGGAAATCACCCAAGCTGAACAAAAGAAAAGAGAAAAGAATTAGACAGAATGAGAACAGTCAAAGAGAACTCAGGGACAAAAACAAGCATGCTAACATTTGTATTATAGGTGTCCCAGAGAGAGAGGAGAGAGACAAAGGGGCAGAAAATTTATTTGAAGAAATAATAGATGAAAATTTTCCTAACCTAAGGAAGGAAACAGACATCCAAGTACAGGAAGCACAGAGAGGTCCAAATAGGATAAGCCCAAAGGGCCCACCCCAAGACACATTATAATTAAAATGACCAAAATTAAAGATAAAGAGAGATTGCTAAAAGCAGCAAGAAAAAGGCAACAAGTGACATACAAAGGAAAGTCCATAAGGCTATCAGCAGAATTCTCAGTCGAAACCCTACAGGCAAGAAGACAATGGCATGACATATTCAAAGTGCTAAAAAGAAAAAACCTACAGCCAAGAATATTCTATCCATCAAGGGTGTCATTCAGAATGGAAGGAGAGCTAAAGAGCTTTCCAGATGAGCAAAAAGTAAAGGAGTTTATCACCAAGAAACCAGGTTCACAAGAAATGCTGAAGGGACTTATATAGTCGGAAAGCAATGACCACAAATAGGGATAAAAAATTATCAAAAAAAAAACCCAAAAACAAAAAACCCCAGGCAATAAAATCACTGATAAAGGTAAAAATATAGTAAAGGTAGCAGATCAACCACCTGTGAAGACAATATGAAGGTTAAAAGACAAAAGTACTAAAATTACCTATTTCAATGAAAAGAGAGTAATGGAAAAACACACACAAAACAAGAGATTAGATACGATTTCAAAAACAAAATGTGGGAGGAGGGGAGTGAAAAAGTACAGCTTTTAGAAAAAGGTCAAGCTAAAGAGTCTATCAACTCAATATAGACTGTTATATACATAGAATATTATATAGGATCCTCATGGTAATCACAAACCAGAAACCTATAATAAGTAAGCAAAGAAGTAAGACAATAGAAATCAAACACATTACTAAAGAAAGCCATCAAAAAACAAGGGAAGAGACTAAGAGAAAAAGAAAGGGACAGAGAAGAACTACTATAACACCCAGAAACAAAAAGTAACAGAATGGCAATAAATACATATTTAGCAATAGCTACTTTAAATGTCAATGGACTAAATGCTCCAATCAAAAGGCATAGGGTGGCCAATTAGATTAAAAAACAAGACCCATATATATACTGCATACAAGAGACACACTTCAGACCTAAAGACACTCACAAACTGAAAGTGAAAGGATGGAAAAAGATATTCCATGCAAATGGCAAGGAAAAGAAAGCGTGGGTAGCAACACTTATATCAGACAAAACAGACTTTAAAACAAAAACTGTAACAAGAGACAACATACATAATGATAAAGAGAACTACACTACATGATGATAAAGAGAACGATCCAACAAGAAGATATAACACTTGTAAATATCTATGCACCCAGCAGAGGAACACCTAAATACATAAAGCAATTATTAATAAACATAAAAGGAGAAATACACAGTAACACAATAACAGTAAGGGACTTTAACACTCCACTTACACCAATGGATAGATCATGCAAACAGAAGATCAATAAGGAAACACTGGCCTTAAATGACACATTTGACCACATGGACTTAGTGGATATATATAGAACATTCCATCCAAAAACCACAGAATACACATTCTTTTCAAGTACACATGGAACTTTCTCCAGGACTGATCACATATTAGGCCACAAAACAAGTCTCAATAAATTTAAGAAGATTGAAATAACACCATGCATATTTTCTGACCACAAAGGTATGAAACTAGAAATCAACTACAGGAAGAAAACCAGAAAAGCCACAAAAATGTGGAGATTAAAAAAAATGCTACTGAAAAACAATTGGGTCAATGAAAAAATCAAAGGAGAAATAAAAAAATTCCTGGAGACAAATCACAATGAAAATACAACATGCCAAAATCTGTGGGATACAGCAAAAGCAGTTCTAAGAGGGAAGTTTATAGCAATTCAGGCCTACCTCAACAAAGAAGAAAAATCCCAAATAAACAATCTAACAGTGCATCGAAAGGTACTGGAAAAAGAACAACAAACAAAGCCCAAAATCAGCAGAAGGAAGGAAATAATAAAAATCAGATCAGAAATAAATGAAATAGAGACTAAAAAAACAATAGAAAAAATTAATGAAACCAAGAGTTGCTTCTTCGAAAAGATAAACAAAATTGACAAACCCTTAGCTAGACTCACCAAGAAAAAAAGAGAGAAGGCTCAAATAAATAAAATCAGAAATGGAAGAGGAGAAATGACAAGTGACACCTCAGAAATACAAAAGATAAGAAGAGAATACTATGAAAAGCTATACGCCAACAAACTGGATAATCTAGAAGAAATGGATAAATTTCCTAGAAAGATAGAACCTTCCAAAACTGGACCAAGAAGATGTAGAAAATTTGAATAAACCGATCACCAGTAAGGAGATCAAAACAGCAATCAAAAACCTCCCAAAAAATAAAAGTCCAGGACCAGAAGGCTTTCCTGGTGGAATTCTACCAAACATTCAAAGAAGACTTAATACCTATCCTTCTCAAACTCTTCCAAAAAATTGAAGAGGAGGGGAGGCTTCCTAACTCATTCTACAAAGCCAACATTACCCTGATACAAAAACCAGACAAAGACAACACAAAAGAAGAAAATTACAGGCCAATATCACTGATGAACATCGATGCAAAAATCCTCAACAAAATACTAGCAAATTGAGTATGACAACACATTAAAAAGATCATACAGTGTGATCAAGTGGGTTTCATTCCAGGAATGCAGGGATGGTTCAACATCCACAAATCTATCAATGTGATACACCACATTAACAAAATGAAGAATAAAAATCATGTGATCATCTCAATAGATGCAGAGAAGGCATTTGACAAGATACAGCATCCATTTATGATAAAAACTCTCAATAAAACGAGTATAGAAGCAAAACACCTCAACATAATAAAGGCCATATATGACAAACCCACAGCAAATATCATTCTCAATGGAGAGAAACTGAAAGCTATCCCTCTAAGAACAGGAACCAAACAAAGACGCCCACTTTCACCACTCTTATTTAACATAGTATTGGAAGTCCTAGCCAGAATAATCAGGCAAGAAAAAGAAATAAAAGGGATCCATATTTAAAAGAAGAAGTGAAACTGTCATGATTTTATATAGATGGCATGATTTTATATAGAGAAAACCCTAAAGAATCCACTAAAAAACTTTTAGAAATAAGAAATGAATACAATCAAGTCAAAGGATACAAAATCAACATACAAAAATCGGTTGCATTTCTATACACTAACAACGAAGTAGCAGAAAGAGAAATTAAAAATACAATCCCATTTACAACTGCAACAAAAAGAATAAAATACCTAGGAATAAACTTAACCAAAGAGGTGAAAGATCTGTACACTGAAAACTATAAAACATTGCTGAAAGAAATCAAAGAAGACACGAAGAAATGGAAAGACATTCTGTGCTCTTGGATTGGAGGAATTAACATCATTAAAATGTCCATACTTCCTAAAGCAATCTACAGATCCAACACAATGCCTATCAAAGTTCCAACAACATTTTTTACAGAAATAGAACAAAGAATCCTAAAATTTATATGGAACAACAAAAGACCCCGAATAGCTAAAGGATTCCTGAGAAAAAAGAACAAAGCTGGAGGTATCACACTCCCTGATTTCAAAATATACTACAAAGCCATAGTAACCAAAACAGCATGGTACTGGCACAAAAACAGACACACACATCAATGGAACAAAATTGAGAGCCAAGAAGTAAACCCACACGTTTATGGACAGCTAATATTCCACAAGGGAGCCAAGAGCATATGATGGAGAAAGGAGAATCTCTTCAATCAATGGTGTTGGGAGAACTGGACAGACACATGCAAAAGAATGAAAGTAGACCATTCCCTTACACCATGCACAAAAACCGACTCAAGATGGATTAAAGACTTGAATGTACGACCTGAAACCATGAACCTTCTAGAAGAAAAGATAGGCAGTATGCTCTTTGACATTGGTGTTGGCAGCGTATTTTCAAGTACCATGTGTGACCGCGTAAGGGAAACAAAAGAAAAAATGAACAAATGGGACTACATCAAACTAAAAAGCTTCTGCACAGCAAAGGAGACCATCAACAAAACGAAAAGACAACCTAACAACTGGGAGAAGATATTTGCAGACCATAGATCAGATTAATATCCAAAATATACAAAGAACACATACATCTTAACAACAAAAAAACCAATAACCCAATTAACAAATGGGCAAAAGATCCGAACAGAGATTTCTCCAAAGAAGATATACGGATGGCCAACAGGCATATGAAAAGATGCTCAACATCATTAGCTATCAGGAAAATGCAAGTCAAAACTACAGTGAGGTATCACTTCACTTCCGTCAGAATGGCTATAATTAACAAGACAGGAAACAACCAGTGTTGGAGAGGATGTGGAGAGAAGGGAACCCTCGTACACTGCTGGTGGGAGTGCAAACTGGTGCAGCCACTATGGAAAACAGTATGGAGAATCCTCAGAAAATTAAGAATAGATCTACCATATGATCCAGCTATCCCACTGCTGGGTATTTATCCAAAGAACTTGAAAACACAAATGCATAAAGATACATGCACTCCTATGTTCATCACAGCATTATTCACAACAGCTAAGACTTGGAAGCAACCTAGGTGCCCATCAAGGGACGAATGGATAAAGAAGATGTGGTATATATACACAATAGAATACTACTCAGCCATAAGAAACGATGAAATCTGACCATTCGTGACAACATGGATGGACCTTGAGGGTATTAGGCTGAGTGAAATAAGTCAGAGGGAGAAAGTCAAATACCGTATGATCTCACTCATAAGTAGAAGATAAAAACAACGACATACAAACACATAGCAATGGAGATTGGATTGGTGGTTACCACAGGGGGAAGGGGGAGGGCAAAAGGGGTGACTAGGCTCACATGTGAGGGCATGGACTATGATTAGTTTTTGGGTGGTGAACATGATGTAATCTACACAGAATTCGAAATATATTACGATATACATCTGAAAGCTATATAATGTTATAATCCAATGTTACTGCCATAAAAAATAAGTAAATAAAAAGATAGCAAGAAGTATTTGCCAAGTTTGCTGTTAAACAAGTGAAGGAATAACTCCCTGTGCAAGCATTTTACTAAAGCCGTATAATAGGAGATGGGAAAGCCACATAAGGGACTTTTTTGCTTGATTCCTATTAATACAGAGAGGGTGACAATTTGATAAGGCAAACTGAGCTTCCTGTTTGGTAACTGGAGAAGAAGGACTCACTCACTCTACCCTCAATCTAATCATAACAGAATACAGGTAAGAGAGCTCCATCAGGGGCTGGCCCCATGCCTGGATGGCTAAGTTCACACGCTCCACTTCCGCAGGCTGCGGTTTTGCCAGTTCAGATCCTGGGCACGGACATGGCATCACTCATCAGGCCATGCTGAGGCGGTGTCCCACATAGCATAGCACAATCAGAGGCACTCACAACTAGAATATACAACTATGTACTGGGGGATTTGGGGAGAAGAAGAAGAAGAAGAGAAAAAGAAGATTGGCAACAGATCTTAGCTCAGGTGCCAATCTTAAAAAAAAAACAAAAAAAAACAGAGCTCCATCATCTCACTTCCCTACCTCACATCAAATGTCAAAAACAAAAAGCTTTGAATGAGTATCAAACTTTGCTAATGAACTCAGAACTGTGATAATCTCCTTTCCTTGACTGCACAAGCAATGTTATAGTCACAGTTCCTATGACACTAGTGGCCTTCTCTAAGCATTGGATATGTGATCCACAGACGCAGTTGTGGGCATTAAAGGACAAGACACGGCTGGATCATAATTGCTTACAGAGGATGTCTTGGCAGTATGGAAAGCAGAGATGACAAAGGCTTGATAACACACATCCTCAGGCGTTATCTCCCACGAAAGCCTGACTGACAGACCCAGAGCAGAAAGCAGTTGATTGGAGTCTATAGTAATGGGCCTGTCAGGAACTTGATCTATTTCAACATGAGAGCTGGAGCACAAATCAATAACGAGACAGCAAATCAAATCATTATCAGACTAGCATACCATTCCTGTGAGCAGGTTAATTTTGTTCCCCACAGTGCCTGAGAGCAGTAACACTGAAGAAATTGCACTGGGGGGACTAACCTTTGAAACGAGAAAAGACACATGGTGGTATTGGTTTAAAGCAATGGAGGCAATAGGTGATATAAATAAATAAATTTTAAAAATCCAAAAACCTCAGCGAGAGAAGTTAAAACAGAGATAAAAGTATACATAGTACATGTACTTATGTTCTTATTTCTCATGTCCACTCAGCCCAGGGAATGTTGGCACTTCAGGAGGTATATGGTATTCAAAGCTGACCGAACTATCAATCTCTTTAATCATAATCAACATTTAAAAGAGAGAAACAATAGTAAAAGTCAGACATGAGTAAGTCTAAAGTGCTTTAACCTATAAGGAAGTGAAAAAGGAATGTTTTCTATAAATCCCCTCCCTCCTTTCTTTTAAAATTATGCTATAATCACTACAATACACAAGAGTGACTTTCTAGAGCAACAAGTTTAACAATTTATAAGAAACTTGACATTCAAGGACTTTATAAATGAATAATCTGCTCATCAATTTTAAGCAAACTAAAACCTTCCAGGGACTAATTCAAGGTAAATTTTGTAAAGAAATATATTGAGGATGCATTTGCTGCTAGCAGTAGATTAACATGTAAGGAAGATATTCACTCAAGGAGCTGAGGTCTCAGTAAAATTTATCAAAAATTTATTAAGGATGAAGTGCAACAAAAATATATTAAAAAGATACAAAAATATATTCTTTCTTTTCAGAGGGACACTGTCACAAGCCCCATGGGCAGGACAACTGCAATTCTCTGAAACTGTCTGACATCCCTAGAGTGGAAACAGGGTTCCAACACCTTTTTGTTAATGTGATGGAAGAGCACCAGGGGCACAGGTCTAAGGGGATTTCAGAGTGTCTGCCATGCGTTTCACGAGGTCCCACCAGGTGATGGAGGGGCAAGACCAGGTCAGATAGCAGTGGAGAATCCAAAAGGGTTTTGAATTAAGGTTTTTGTATGAAATGCTTGGGGATTATCCCACTGGGCCCTAAAGGAGACACAACCATAGCGCAAAGAGATACCTTCAGGGTGAACGTCTTTTGTGGGAGCAGAGGGTCTTTGCAAACCTAGGACCGGAAGACAAGAGTGAGTGTGTGTGTGTTTGTTGGGACGGGGGGAGGTTCCCGCTTCTTGGGATTTGTATTCTGTAAAAGGAAATCCCCAGAGGTACTTGTTCTCCAAAAGCCACAAGACAGGAGCACAATTTACCAAATTTAACAGCAATACTGTTGAAGCTTTATCCTTTGTAAAACACCTTCACATTCCTTACCGAGAATCCCCACAATCCAAGGGGGAAGCCAAAGCAGGGAAACCTTCCTTATTTGATAGACAAGGGAGCTGGGGGAGGGGATGAGGAAGCCTGAACTCTGGAGTCACTAACACTAGGTCCAGATCCTGGTTCTTGGTCTTGTGACCTTGGGCAAGTTCCTTAACTTCACTGAATTTTCATAGTATCTTAATATATCTCTTGTAGTGTGCAAGGGGCTAACTTAGAATCAGTTCCAAATCATGCCCATTTCCTTGATCTCATATTGAATAAAAAGGGCAAAATCTCATTTCTTATGTTTGTTACCTTGTTAACTTCAGGCTCCCTGGTATGCCTTGCACTATACCACGGTGATCCTAGATTGGAGGACTGACAAACACAAGACAAAAAAACATCTGGAGCCAATGCATATCATAGTTGTTACATAACACCTGAATACAAAATGGGTTATAAGTTGAAATCACGTAGAAGGGACCATAAAGGTCATAGGGTTTAGAAACAAAACAGTAAGACTCCTTACCCCGAGAAAACAGTAGGAGTATACATAAGTGAACGGACACGTGCAAAGTACTTACGATAGAAGAACAAGAACTTTGGAGTCAGGCACACCTGGTATACATTCCAGTTCTTTCATTTACTGGTTTCACTAAAAACAGGCCATCTAAGCTCTCTGAGTCTCAGTTTGTTTACTTTAAAATGGGGTCCTAGTGTCTGCCTCAAAGTCTGTATAGATTAAATCAGATAATATATGTGAAATATTTTTAGCATATTGCCTACATAAAAATAGGTGTTCAATAAATATTTGTGGTTATGTTGATGGAGGAAAAGCAGGAGAAACAGTTTACCAGAGTAAACTTTTGAGCACAATAACTATGTGTTATTCCTATTTGCACCCCAAGATCCTTCCTGGGAATGCTGCTTAGAGAGGCAGCATTGATAAGACACTCGTGGCACACTCTGCTATGATTATCTGCACTACTCCATTAACAAATGAACGGAGAAAAGTGCCACATCCTTTTATCCCCTTTATCCTTCATATAATCAAGGCCCTGTTTAACTTGGTCATTTTCTGAAGGTCATGATTTGTACAAATCAAGTGCATTTATCAAAATTACAAGAGTCCTTTACTTCTCTTTCTAATGAGTACAGGATGTGCTATCTTTTGTTTTTCCTAAATTCTCAATTACTAGCTCAAGGCAAGCTACCTGAACCTGCTTATAACCTACAGATTAAACAATCTGTCAAATTTCATTGGGCAACTCCTGTGAGCTAGACACTGATACAGACAGAAAGATAAGATCTAGCCCCTACCCTCAGCAGAAGTAAATTTCTTAAATAAATTATTCCTTATTAAAAAAAAAAATTAGAATTTTCTCCAACCAAAAACATCCCAGTGTTTAGAGCTGACCCTGTGAGTCCTGGATACGACAGAAATATCCATAATGAGTTAGGCAGGGACACTGTTAATACTCACAATGGAAATATAATGCCATAATTAATTCCAGGATGAGTTTCAGGACAGTGAGTAAAGTTTCACGGAAAATTTCTTCATTAGGAGGTTTTTTGCTATTGTTAAATACTAAGTCATATGCTGCTGTACTGACATTTTTCTTTTGGGTGCCACAGTTTAAGGAAAAAGAGAATATTATTTCTCATAGAAGGCACTGAACATATGGAGTAGCAGATACAGAAACAGGAAGAAAACTATTTTTAGAAGAAACTAAACATACTTCATTCAGAGAGAAAGAAGCTTCAGGTCACATTTGAATTCAAGAAAGAAAATTACATTGGATTTTTGAGAGAACATAAATCTCAAAAAAACATAAAATGCTAAATAAGCAGTAAAGGGAAAACTACCAGGGGCTGAAAAACACAGCATTGTAAAATCCTGGGAAACTGTTAAATTTTACTCTAAGGCTTTGTTTAAATCTCTGCAAGGATGACTATCATTGAAAGAGGCTCTCATGAATAGAACATTTATTACAAAGAATGTACTTTGGAAGAGTTATAACCTACACTTCTCAGTCAGCCTGAGAGAAATGCCAGAGTCTATGACAATAGAGTACTTTCAATACCGTGGATGGATACGGAGAATCACATTTCTTTTCACTTAGAGATAACTCACATGAAAGACCCATTTCTGTATCCTCATATTTAGTCAAGAGGTTGGAGTTGAAAATACTAGAGCAGAGATCAAACAAATCAGGGTATGATTCAAAGTTCTTATAACTGATTCAGAATACCTTTAAATCTTTGCAAGTAACACTTTTAAGGGATAAAAATGAAGTTAAAGTTCCATGCGGAGTGAATTCACTTCTCGATCAAAAGAAAAAGAAGGTAAAGAATGGGAAATTCATGGGCTGGCCCTGTGGCACAGCGGTTAAGTTCTCACACTCTGCTTCAGCAGCCCAGGGTTCGCTAGTTTGGATCCTGGGTGCAGGCCTACGCACTGCTTGTCAAGCCACGCTGTGGCAGGCATCCCACATACAAAGTAGAGGAAGACGGACATGGATGTTAGCTCAGGGCCAATCTGCCTCAGCAAAAAGAGGAGGACTGATGGCAGACGTTAGCTCAGGGCCAATCTTCCTCAAAAAAAAAAAAAAGAATGGGAAATTCACCTGAAATATACTATACAGTCATGTGCTTCATAATGATGTTTCGATCAACAACAGACCATATATACAATGGTGGTCCCATAAAATTAGTACCACATAGCCTAGATGTGTAGTAGGCTATACCACCTAGGTTCATGTAAGTACACTCTACGTTCGCACAAAGACAAAACTGCCTGACGACACATTTTTCAGACCCTATCTCTGTCATTAAATGATGCATGATTGCAGTTGAAATCACACCAATAGTTTAAAAAATAACAACCTCAACTAAAAAATTTTAAATAAAACTGAAAAATATAACTTACAAAGTAGACACCTCCTAAAGAAAAGAACTGACACCAATTTTACGTATATTTTCAGACATTTTTCCACACATACATTACACCTATGTATGTACACTATTATTATCATTCCTTTACAAAAAAGGGAGCAACACATTTGCAACTTGTTTTCCTTAATCTGTCTTGGACATTTATAAATGTTGGTACATAGACTTCATCTTGTTTCTTGTAATGGTTGTAACCATTTTACTGTACTGCTGTAACAATTTAAGCTATTTCCTACTGATGGGTGCCTAGGCTGTTGCCAGTGTCTCATGATTTCAAACAATGGTGAAATGAAGACTGTTGTAAAACATGTCTAAATTCCTAGAATGAGAATTGCTGAAACAACAGGTATGCAGATACTGCCCAATAAGCAACTAGTTTTTTATATGTAATTTTTTGAAGGCAAAAATGGGTAGTCATTTCCCATAAAGTGTTTCATACATATGTGCAAAATTAAAACTAAAAAATGAAAAGAAAATCAATCCAGCAATAAAGAAGAAAGGAAAAAGGTAACAACAAGAAAGCATGGCAAATAGAAAACATAAAATGGTGGGAATAAAGTAAAAATAATAAGCAATGGCACAAATATGAAATATGTATTTCTATTAAAAGATCAACTCAGATTGGATTAAAAATAAATATAGCATAAATGCTGAATATATAAGATATAGCTATACAAAATGAAAAAAGAACATTGAAGGTAAAGGGATGGACGACAGTTTACCAAGCTAATAATGACGGAAAAAGAAAGCAGGCATGACTGTAATATTAGACAAAAAAATAATTTAATTGTTATATTTTATGCATTGTAATGGTGTCATGGTTATGTAAAAAGGCCATAACTCAGAGACACACACTGAAGTACTTACAGATTAATGACATGATGGATTTGCTTTAAATCTAGAGGGGGTGGGTGTTGGTGGGGGTGGGTAGTACTGGGGAGAAAAGTGAAATAAGATCGTCATATGATGACAGTGTTGAAGCTGGGTGACAGTATGGCCACACAAGGCTTTATTACACTATTCTCTATACTTCTGCAAATGTTTGAAATTAAAAAAAAATTTTTAGAGAATTCAAGTTGAAAAGGAATAAATGATACAAAGATATAGTGAAAAAACTTTAAAGTATCATGAAACAAAACGAAGCTTTAAAATATATAAAGCAAAACTGATAAAAATGCAAAGAGAAATGGACATCTATAATTATGATGAGAAAATTTTAAGACTTTATCAGCAATCGAGGATCAAGTAGAACAGAAATAGTAAAGATATGGATCCCATTATACAATTAGCAAGCTACACTTATTCACACTCACACACATTCACACACATTTGTTCCCAACAGAGACTGTACGTTCTTTCCAAACACTGAGGAACACCCCCAAATTGGCCACATGTTAGGTTACTCTATATGCTCAGGTATTGCTGACTCTTCGATAATTAGAACATATTCATGTGACACTTGTACAATCAAAAATATACTGAAAAAAAGAAAAGACTTTATCTGGTTGTGATTGGCTTTTAACGAACTATCTCCCTTCATGTCACGTAATACGAGAGGGCTGAGATGAAAGTGCCGGGGAGAGGCTCAGCCACGTGTCCCAGGTCCCTGAGGCGGTCAGTTCTGCTGAACGCCAGAGCCTGGCCGACGCCCCTGACCACGCTGCCTCACGAGACCCTTGATCAAGAAGACGGAAGTCACCAGAGCCTTACAACTTCTTCTCCAAACACTCACAATTTTAATGATTAAAAATTAGATTTTGGTAGAAAATGGATGCAGCAGAATATTCTTAAAAGGACCAAATTTTTATCTGAGTGTGTCCTCTTGATACCCTTTAGACTGAAAAATCATTCTTAAGGCTTATCCACTTTATTTACAGGAACTTTTACAAGTATCATGCTTAGACTTTTTTTTTAAATTTTACCAGAGACAGAGTTACTTTACTATGTCTAACATAGGAGTTAAATAAACAGGAGGAATCTTTCAGGGCACTAGTATTTATTTCTTCATATCTCCAGACACTGCCTCTATGACTTAGGGGAAAGATGCACTTTCCTAAATACCCACCAGACCAGGGGCAGCACTTCACTTGGAGAGGCTGAGTCTGTTAGAGGACACCTTGAACAATTCTCTTCATGCAAATGCAAAGTATTTTACTTACCCAATTCGTATTTTCAGCATGCCATTGAATAACTCCGGGTTATTGGAGATGATCCAGCCAATATGGATAACCAGTTCTTGCTGAATGACTGCCTCCCTCTCATCATGGGTATTACACTTGTAATAGATGATGTTCTTAATCACACTCGGAGACAAAGGATTAGAGATAACCTCTTCTTCATGCCCAAAGGCACCCAGAGTTACCTACAAGTGGCAGATTTTTATTGTAAAAATTTCCTAGTTACTAAAAGATAAAAGAAAGAAATTCAAGGCTCAGGATGACTGGCAGGCGGAAATTACTCTATGCGAGCTAGGGAATTAGCTAGAATAACTGTTCCTGCTATTTATTAAAATGGCTTTCAAAGCATGACTCCCTCTGGAGTTCATGATGGTTCACAGTCTGGTCTAAAATATAAGGGCAGGTGAGGGTCCCAGTTAGGGGAGTGGAGGTGAGTAGATAAAAGCAGGAAAGGAATATAAATAACTGCTAAGGTAAAACTATTCTGAATAACTTTAGTGCTAGAAACTCCCCAGAGAAACCAGAATACTTTAAATAGCTTTACTTCACTGCACAGCCTACACAATTTAGTATTTGAGAGTATGTTTTTCACATCTTTATAGTTTCTCATGTGGAACTTCTTGCTCTTTAACAACACTGTGACCTTTTCAAAGGCAGGTGTGAGGTCACATGCTTGTAGGGCAGCCACTCCTCCTGGCCTAGTGCTGGTACCTAGTGAGGCTAAAATACTGTTGATGTATGTCTCACCTGTGGAGGGGAGTAAACACAGCTGCCTACAAGCCTGGGAAACGAGGAAGCACAGAGGTAAACGGCAATGAACAATTCAAAGCAGCAAGTGCAGCTGAAGCTGGCAAGAGGAATATCCTGGTCTCTCCCTCTCCTCTTTCCTTGGATTTCGCCTCCCAGAAGAGTCTGCAGCCCTTCCTTCCTCCTCAATATCCCCTCCCTCTCTCTTCCATGTACAGTGCACGTTTATAAGAAGCAGGAAAAAGAAGAGCATATAAAAGGGCCCTTGTGTTTTCAGAGACGAGAGGAGAGTGCAGAACATGGGGTCTTTTGCCCTAATTCTGTGATGGAGTGAAAACTGAGAACTACTGTTTATTATATCAGTGGTACCAACCAGTTAGTCCAAGTGCAATTACTTTTATTAAAATGTCAGTGTGTAAAGAAGACAACAAACAGAAGGCACATCATTGACTCTGGAAGCAATGATGACTAAACCACTCATTCATTCCAGAGAGCTTGAGCTGATTTGAAACTGCTCTGCAGAAACAATGTTACTTCAATTCTCAGGGCGGCATTTCACTAATGAGCAAATGCAAACTTTGAATGCTCCATTCTCATTTATTTTCTGTAGAGGGTAAGATATGGTCAGTGAATGGACTTCATACACCTGAAGTGGAGCTGTCAGCCTCCCAGGTGTACCCAGCTCCCTAAGTGACTGTTTCCTTGGGAGATGTGCTGGTCTGATTGGCAATTGTCCAGCCACAGCCTCAGGACAGACTCCAAGGCTTCCAGGATGTGGGGAGCAGAGTGTCAGGATCACAGGGTGCAAGCCCTCTTTAGACAGTGTACAGAATGGAGATGAACACCCTAACCTGCTCCCTCTCCAAGCGTCAGGTGCCGGAGACTCCAAAGATCTCCAATGCCTTCTCATATGCTTATATGAAGGAGAATTAACTGTATTTTCAGACATACTACAGGGGCCTAAAATCCAATGAAAAATAGCTTCCCAGAGCCTGTTTACTTTCTTCCAGAGGTGGCTCATCCAGGCAAACAACACAAAACTCTGAGCTGGAGGTGAGGATTGCGAGGAGAAAAGGCACTGGATAAGTTATCTCCTGTGCCCTGGTCTATTTAGCTGATGAATGAGGATGAAAATTCTACCTCTTAATAATTTGGAGAAAACAGAAAATAATTTAACTTTTTCTCAGGAGTTTATTAGTACTATCATTTTTCATTGTTATTAAACATTACAGGATAAAATAAACAGCTTATTATTCTAACATTTAAAAAGCTAGATGAAATATTTTTCATTTTAATGAATTAGGAGTCCAGAAATATGAGCAATGGGTTGATTCCATTAAAGAGGGTTAAAGTATTTCATATTATTAAAGCTTATTATCTCCCTAGGTTATCTGTCAAGAAGACACAATAAAGCACACATGTTCCCAAAGAAGAGAAAGAAAGCAAATAGGTTTTCATTCCAACCAAATGATGATTCAGCCAGGTAATTAGAGCTTATAGAACACAAAACAAAAAATGCACAGCCACATCCCACTCTGCACACCCACATGCACAGGCTTAATTCAACCCACATTCACCAAGTGCCTATTTCAAGGTCCCATACTGGGTACACTGGGACAGGTGCTGGACAAGACCTGGGCCCTGACCTCCAGGGGTCCACAGCATACCCTGGGGTGAGAGACACACCTTCAAGTGAACTTGGATCCAAGGCAGATGGTGAGACGTGTCACAGGCCTATTATGAGAACCCAGAGGAGAGAGAAACTGCTAACTGGAGATGGCTCTGTGAGGAGGAGCTGACAAGAGCTGGCCCTGGTGGGAGGGGAGGAGCTAGAGGGAGAGCAGATCCAGAGGGTTAAGGATCTGGGGAGCCAATGCATTTCTAAGGGGAGAAGAATCTCATGTGGAGAAGGGAAAATGTGCCCTTAACTATTCACCTGTCTTTGCTCCTATACCTGTCTGGAGTACTTCAGCAGGTATGATTCCATTTTCTTAGCATCTTCACTGACCTCAAGTAAACAGAGGAGTTGAAAATCAAAGCTCTAAAGTGCAGCAGGAAAAGGGATGGTCTATTTAGTATCTGTGCATCTTTAAGACTAAATTTTGCTTGGGGAAGGAGCCTTCTGTGGAAATGCCTGAGGCCCTGCTGATGTGCTTGTGAGAGGCCTAGGACACTGAGGCTAGTCAGATTTAAAAGCGAGGGGCTTACCCAGAAACCTTTGTGGCTGTGACCAAGTGAAAGTCTGAAAATTAGATACTTACCTGTTTGCCCTGCACTAAAACATTAGTAATGGATGGGGCCAGGCTGTCCACTAGTTTACTTAAAAGACTTGCTGCACGGCGCACAACCGACCTGGGGGCAAAGAACAAAGCAGGCCAGAGGTTGACAAATCTAAAAGATGATGAATGAACAGGGCCCCTGAATGGGGAGACTTAAAATAGACACAATCAGGTCCTCACGTGATAATGTGGAGGAGACACTGAGCCCAAGACATTGGACCCTGCAGCCAAAATCTCCTAGACTGTAGGACCATCCAGAATTAGGGACCTCCACACCAGCATTACTCCTGTCATTATTAACTTAAAGAAAAGGGAGCCTAACTATCCCTTTGATGGGGCGTGGGGTCAGAGGAGGAATTGAATACTCTGATTTTGCATTGAAAAATTGATTAAGTCTGTCACTGGTACATGTCACCTATTTCCATAGCCACGTTAAATCATGTTTATTTTGGTGCCTAGATAACCAAATCTCTGGATTAGGGGACTCACTTAATATCCAATTTTAGGAAGTGATACAATGAAATATCAGTATTTTTTTTCTTGATAAACCCAAAATGTTGGAGGAAGGAATTCACACCACTATTTTTACATTTCTGAAAAAGTCTCAGACTATAGAGAGAACAGACTTTTTTTTTAAGCACAGCACATGCAACACATAGGACTTTTTTTTCCCTCAAAAGTAAAAATTCATGTGGAACTTTTAGATGGAGAAAATACAATAAAAATGTAGTTTTAAAACTGTTTCCTTGTATTTCAGGATATCCATGGAAGCTGACCTATAAAAAAATTTATATTCCTTAATCTCAACATAGACCGACTAGTAGAAAATTAAGTCAATATGTGATAAAGTTAGTGAAACAAACACTTCCTGCTTTTAGAGAAGCTTTCACCCCCACACTGTAAGACCAAAACCATGTTTAACCCTCAGAATGCAAATAAGCCCACACGTTTCAAGCAGCTGGAGTTTCCACATTCTGTGCATGTTACCTGTTTCCCATGTACCAGAAAAGTAGTAATGTGTGGGGCTATAGAGGAAGAAAATTTCTGGGTAAATGCAGCCCCGTAGCGCACCGCCAACCTGGGTGTGTCAGTGGAAAGCCATAAAAGGGAAAATACAGTGAATGAAACTTCCAGGAGTCTATTCTTTTAAACATAACATCACTCTACATGTCTGCTAGTTAATGGTTTATCTAAAATGCAAGTCTAATACATAAAGCAAAAACAAGTTTGCTTAGAAAAAAAATATGATTATAGACCACATTTGAAATTTACTGGTTAAAAAACAACATCTATCAGCTTGCATGCCTTACTGTGCTGAGAATTTACAGTGAAAATCTGAGATTAAATCACAGGATTATTACATTATTTCTTCTGGGTTGGAATGGTATACTTACTATAAATCATAGAGTTGAAATACTAATAAGAGATTGTTTTGTCTCATCCCCTTACTTCAGACAGTAGAAACCTGAGGCTCACTTGAGGTTAAGGGAGTTTCTCATGACCCCGTTTGAGACTTTTTTCAAAATTAGATAATAATGGGTCATTTAAAAAGTATATATAACTCTTACTTTCAAAATGTTAGATTCTGCTAGAAAAACTGTTAGAATTGCTTCAAAATGCGGAGGGCCATACATTTAGGCATACCTACCCAATTCTGAATTTCAACAATTTTATCTCAACCTACCTAATTTTTTTTCAATCTCTAGCAGGAGACTACCTCTGCAGAATATCAGTTATTTTTTATGAAGCAACTACAATCACTGGGATTCAGTCCACTTAAGTGGGAAGAGAACTACCTTCTAAGTATATTATTTTTTGCTTATGATTAAATTAACCATTGGTCTCTTTTCATGGCCTTATAACAGAACAGGTTTCCTGAATACAAATTAGAACCTAAAGCACCTTGCTGGGACAGAGGGGGTGCGGGGCAGCAAAGAGCCATTAACATATATCGTTCCTGTGAAAACTCTCCAGGTTCTATTCCAGTGGCAGTCTTTATTCCCAGACATTTTAAAAATATCTTGAGAGAGCCATGATAAAAATGGAAAGTAGGCAGATCCTTAGAAAGTAGACAGAGTCACGGTGCTGTAACCTTGGAGTTTAAAAGTAAAAATTAGGATGAATAATCATCTTTAAGTTGGCCCATTATCTTTAGGCTATTAAACATGACAACACAAAAAATAAAACATAATGACAACAACACTAATACGAACCAAAGTTTTTTGCTGCCAGCTCTTCTATAGACTCTCTCAATGTGATCAGAAACGGTACCTAGACATTGGATAATAGAGTCTTTGTTGAAAGAAGCTTTTAATTAAATGCATAACATTTATTCTCCTTTAAAAAAATGACTCTTGAGTTTTCACTTTTTTCCACTAGAGTTGATACATCCATCCATTAATGTTCTGAACCACCTGACATATTTCAATATATAATCCATACATATAATGTGATTGCCCTCAGCCCTTGTTATTATTTAGTTTGAGTATATGATTTTAGGAAGTACTTTATTTCTGGAAATTCATTCTTTTCTTAATTAATATGCAATCTAAGTTTTCAACAAATAAAAATGTCATTTTAATCTACTGCAGAAAATAAAAAATAGAATATAGCAAACTGAACAAATACTGTAGACTCTGAATATATATGATTCTTCATCTATTTGTTCAACAAAACTTTGTGGGCACACTGCTATGTGCATGATCATCCCAACATATACTAGTGGGCAAAAGACATCCCTGGGCTTCATTCTTTGGCAGCAATTTACATGCGATCTGGCCTCATGACTGGTTTGTTAATAAACTAAGCCTGTGACAGAACAGAGCACCAAAAAGGAAACAAAGGTAAAGAACAAGGTCTTTATCATTTTACCCTGAACTTATTTTTATAGCTTTATAACAAATTGGATAACATTGTATTCAAATTCTGTTAGATGCTTATGATTTTCAATGTATCATAAAGTTTTACAGATTTAAAACATTTAAAGTCTTTCAAATATCTAAGTAAAAGATGAGTATTATTCCCCAGTTTAGAAAAATGATTTAAAAATTAATTCTTTCAGCATTTTCACTATAAACTATTTTATATAAATTTTATCTTAAAGCACTACTAAAATAACCATTGTGAATTCCAGCTTCCTAATGAAATGTTTGATTTTTAAAAATCCTATTGTTTTAGTCAAAGTATAAATTGCAATGAATGTTCTCAATATAATTGGGATTCTGCTTATATTTATAGTTTCAAGACTAATTAGAAACATGAAGGATTCTGTCAGAAATTTGCTTAGAGTTCTTCTGCCTTTAATCAGTTAACAAAATTAAAACTATTCAATCCACATGTGTAATACTGGATTGAAGGTTATCTCTTAGCTATAATAATGCAAAAAACTAAGTAGACCTTATTTGAATAAACAATTTTGTCTAGTTTACTATCAAAACTATAAATCTTATAAACGACATTACTGTTTAGAATACTAACTCAATTTCCAATTCTAATCAAATCAAATCCCTCTCTGGACAGAGGACTTTCAGTTGAGCCAAAAACTCTGAGTAGCTAGACATTAAGTACTTGAAAAGTATTCTACATTATTCTGTACTATAAAATGCCAGAAGCAGGCCATGATGCAGAATTCAAAGATTCCTCAGAGCAGTGACTCAATACACAAGCGTGGATTTCAGGGATAACTGGGTTTCATCCTTAATGCAGAGTGGACATGGACGCGAATACCAATGATTTATTTTTGTTAACAATCTGTAAAGCACAATTCTATTAAATACCACGTTCCATTCCAAGTGACTGCTACAGACCATGAGAGAGCTAATTTTCATAGCTATAATGATTCAATATTGTTCTCGAAAACGTACAGAAAATAAAACTGGAAACAGAAACTGTCAATAAAAAACTAGGGCGTTATCAGAGGTTAACGGTCACAAGCAGAATCCAGGCTCCAACACTATTCAGACAATCAGAGAAACAATCAAGCATCATTGCACAAAGGCAATTAGGAGTTCAGACATCAATCTATTCCACTCTAGGGGTATGAATGAACATTTTCCATTTAAAAGTTAAAAAAAAAAGAGTTTAACAAAGGAGAAAATAACTTGTAGTATTTTAGTGGATGTTCATGATGCATATTTGATACATGTTCAAGAATACTGAGGTCTTTATTATTTAAAAATGTTCTCTTAGACATGAACTCTTACCTTCCTTTGTGATAAAGTTGGGGCCTTCTCTTTTGAGCAGTATACCCAGCAGGATGGCTTGGCTAGCCAGACAGCTGCAGTCCTGAAAATATACATCACTGTGAATAACTGGAATGAAATGGGTACAAAAGTCACCACAGTGGGTAAGTAATCACGAAATTACATGGTGCAGGGAGGAAATATTCTGCTGTGGAACTGAGGAAAGACAAACGCCACTGAGATACTACCAGGAACAAGATGACATTATACAACCATTTATCTTAGATATCTCAGAGACAGAGGGTAGGCAAGCTGGCTTCTTGGGGCAGTAGGATTTAATAATCAAATTTTCCAGGAAACAAGGTAAGTAATGGATAGAAAATGTGTTGTCGATAAGCATGAATACTGATTCTGCTACTCTGAGAGATTTGGCCAAGTCATTTAATCATTCCCTTCTTGACTTCACTTATTCATGGGAGACCATGCTGCTTTCTACCCACTGTGGAGAGATGGATGAAAGGAGGGGACATGAGCAGAGTGCTTATTATATATTAGGGCACTGTGCTATGTGCTTTATGCCTTTATGCCTCTATATCATCTTTGTGCTTATGTAGATCAATAGATAATATCGATCAATAACAAGGACCGATGGTGTCTGGCAGGATATATATTTAGACTATATGCTCAAATTTTTATGGCACAACAAGATGTCACCATGCTTAGAATTTCATTTCCTTGGATAAGTACTACTCTCTCCACCTCTCCTCTTTTAAAATGCAAATAACCTTAAGGAAGGTAAAATATTAGTTGCCAACATAAAATATTTACATGGATGTGGTCTTAGGATTGCGTTCCTCAGCGACTGGTGAGACTTAACACTATCAGTCCTAAATACAGGGTCAGGAGAGAGGATCCGGGCTGGGAAAAGGCACTGAAAGAGAAATCAGGAGACCTCAAAGGCAACTATCACTGGCTTCACTTCTTTAATGGTCCAGACAATACTTCCATGCCTAAGACAACCCAATTCATCCGCACTCCTTAACCAACCGTAAGACATCCATGCTAATGTTAGACCGTGAGAACCACCTCTCATTACTGCCCTGCATATAGACAGGCCATCTACCTCCAGGTTAACTGCTATCTTCTCTGAGAGGACAAAAAGAAATATCGCTTGCCCCTGGGAGTTCCTGCTCTGCCAGCCTCACTCAGGGCCATGTGGGAATTGCATCTTCCTCACATTCAGTTTTTGAAGAATTTCATGGGTGGGTTTGTTTTTCCACTCAGCAATGACGACATCCGATTGCTGTTCCACTTCAGGAGCACTGGCGGTACTGCTTTGTCGTTTGACTTTTGAATGTTTGGGAAGTTCTAATTCTTCAAAACTCTTAAATTCTGGAAGCCTAGAATTTAACAGAAAAACCGTCAGATTTCCTGCATTTCTAATGTATAATCTCAAGAAACACAATAATAACTCAAAGGGACTTACTCTTCTGTGTCACTGATTCGTAGGAAGTCAAGTTGTTCGACCACAGCTCCAGATATTAGTGTCTGAAATGTGATTGAGAAAAGGTTCACACCTCTTAAATTTATCAAGCCATACCTTTATGATCTGTGCATAAACTTTTCTGTAAGTACACAATACTTCAAAAAGAAGAGTTTACTTACAAAATATACACAAGTCTTAAGTTCTTAAACGAGCATTCTGAAATCAGACAGGTTTTCACATACAACAAAACTCCCTGAAACAGAGCATACACATCAAGTTCCAAGCTCATGAGTCATAATAAATGTGAGATGAACTGTATATTCTCTCTGTTCTTAGAATCGTGGGTATTTATTTTTAAGCTGGAATTAAAATTCAGTACCTATTAAAATGTTAAAAATTATTTTGAAATTAAAAAAACATGAAATACTAAAATTGTTTTGGGTAAAGACAATGTGAAATCGCACTTAGGGTTCTGCTACCAGAGTGTATTTCAGGGTTCTCCAATAATGGGATAGTGCCAAGTCTCCATTCGTCAGGATCGTGAAGGTGTTGATTATCTAGGCCAGGGCTTCTCTACATTCTGGAAACCAATTGGTCACTTTATTTTCCCTTAGTTCCTGATTATAGGTTGAGCAAACCAAATGAGGCCAAACTCATAGTTTTTGTTTGTCAGTGGTTCATGATGAGTAATAGAAATGAATGATAACCCACAATGATTTTTAGCAGTATGTGTCACTTCTAATTACCTGATGAATTGTCAGATAAAACTAAGAAATGTACTGCATAAAAACTAAGCCATAAATTATTATTTTAAAAATAAGTCAATTCTTCAATCAAAATTGTCTTACATATATTACTTTTTCTGTCTTCTCACTGTTCATTTCAAATGTGAAGTGACAGGACAAAGGGAATGGTGCTCTTGTTGGCTAACCACCCAGAGCTATGCTGCCCTCTCCTCTTGTGGAAACTCATAAACAAAGTGGATCAGCAACAAAAACACCTACTACAAATGGCAAGATGGCCATGTTACCAGCAGTCACGCTAAAGCCTCCTTGCAGAGTTTGCGTGAGGAAGGCCAAACATGCAACTGATGTGCACATTGTTATGTGGCCCAGCCACGGTCAGGGTGTGAGAGGAGTCTGTGCCTGGGCAGACAGCAGTGCTGAGCACAATAAAAGCCCACTGAGTGATGTTTCCCAAGATGTAGGCTCACATCTACACATCTGGCTCTTGAGTTATCTAATTTGTTAGACAAATATTTACTGAACACCTAGCATAGGCCAGGCACTATATTAGGTATTGAGGATCCAGCATGAACAAAATACACAAAATCCTTGCCCTCTTGAGACCGACTTTAGGTGTGTGTAGGAAGTGGACAATAAACAAACAGAAACCTAAACAGTTATGTCAGATGCTTATAAGTACAAAGTAGAAATAAGAAAGATAGGGGATAGGGAGTGCTAGGGCAGGAGAGTAGGAGGAGGCAGACGTGCAATTTTATACAGGTGATCAGAAAAGACTTCTCTAACAGGGAGACATGTAAGTAGAGACTGAAGGAAGGATTGTAGTCAGTGATACGGATCTAAGGGAAGAGTATGCAGGGCTGAGGAACAGCAAGTGCAAAGGTCCTGAGGCAGGAGCATGCTTGGTGTGCTTTAGGAGTAGTAAGGAGGACAGTGCAGTTGAAGTAGAGTAGACTGAGGGAGAGTGGTAAAAAGATGAGGTCAGAGAAGAATGTCGATATCATGGACAGCATGTAGACTACTGGCTTATGGTCAGTAGGAATTTAGGAGACTACTATAAAAATCTAGGTAAGAGATGATGGTAGCTTGGATCATGATGTTAGCGCTAGAAGTTTCGGGAAATAGTTAGATCCTGGATATCATCTGAGGATACAGAAAACTGGATTTGATAATGGATTATAATGTGGGGTATGAAAGAAAGAGGAGTCAAGAATTATTTAATTCTCAAACTTGATAGCTAATACTGAAAACATTAAAAAAATTTTTGATTTAATATTTTCTACTTTTATTAGCCTACCTACTCTTACGTACTAATTCAGTCCATAAAGTAAATGTTCAATCTGAATTAACAGGCAAATGCTAAATTCCATTAATAGTCTCTAGAGCTTTTGATAAAAAAATATTCAGTTGGTTGCAGAGGCTCCTAAATTAGTTTTATAAAAAACATGATACTTATGATTAATTTGCTAGGCATTAATACCTTATTCCTGATGGTAATTAAATAACTTAATATTGTAATATATGTGGCAAATGCAATATAATATTCAAAAAGGTACCCTGCTCTCTGATACTCAATCACATCCCTCCAGGCCCTTTCCAACTGAGCACCCCACCTGCGCCTGCACGCCATCTCATCAGTCTGCACCTGACCTCGCTTGGTTTGGGTTTGGCTCCCCAACCAGAATAAGTTCCGTGAGACCAAGGACCTTGTATATTTTTTCACACTATATCCCCAGTGCCTAAAGGGAGCTCAATAAACGTTTGTTGAGTCAATACACTAATATTTATATATGTCCCACAGAGAGAACAGTAGTGGGCAGAGTACTCTGGGAATACAGAGATTGTAAACCTTGGCCTAAAAGAGTTTTCAATCCACTGAGAGAAGCAAACACAAGAAACTAACCACACCTAAAATAAGAGCTTCAGCAAAGGTTCAGTAAAAAGCCATAGAAGCACACTGGCAGGAGAAATTACTTTCAGTCTTGGAGACTTCACTAAAGAGGTGACATTGACCTAAGTTATGAAATTAAAGTATGACTTAAAAGGAAAGAAAAAGAAAAAGGCAACTCTAGAATAGGGTAACAGCATGAGCAGGAAAAAAACTCCAATTACAATCAGAGATTTTCAAGTATGCGGTATACTCGGGGAGTGGAAAGCAGGGCCAGGAATGAACTGCATGGAAAGAGTCCTGGGTGATGAAGCTGGGAAGGGAGGCTGAGGCCCAGTGATGAGAGAGACTGCGGATCAGGGGCTAAAGAAATTTGAAAGGGCTTGAAATAAAATCCAAAGGAAGCATACAGCTGCCATTTTCATTTCTATATTAGAGAGATGAAGGCTGGAATGGGGGGATGAGGGGCTGTTGTTTAATGAGTATAGAGCTTCAGTTTTGCAAGAAGAAAAGAGGCTTATTCTTTGATTGAAGACTCGGTACTCAAGAGTGCAGGGTGCAGCAGAGAGCAGGAGATATGAAGATTAAACAATGGATTAAGCGAAAGACTGTAATACAGCGCAGTGGGACCCCTGGCTCCCTTCCCTGACCTTGTTCTCAGGACATGGAGACAAAATGCATGTCTTTCAGGCTGGAGGTTAGATGTTCATTTTCTGGGAAACTGAAGAGCCCAGGAGAAAAAATCTTCAGATATTGGCACTGAGGTTTCCCCCAACAAAAGGCCCTTGCCACCAGACCACCTTATAAATGAATTCATCATGGAAAGAGTCCTTATTCCTAAACACATAGCTTCCAACAAACTTTTTACTCTTTCATTCTTGAAAATGAATGGGTAGCTAAAGATTACTATACATCTGACAAATGCCTCCAACATGAAAGACTGAGGCCAAAAAAACAGAGAAAAGAAACCTAAAGGAGATAATGTAGAGAAGAAAATTTCAAAAACTGTCTTGTTCATATTCTCAGAAAGATAAGATAAAATATAATACCCAGAAAATAAGAACATGATACTATGAAAAGTGAAAATTGAAAACATGATAGCTAAAATACAAAACTTAATAGAGGAGCTGCATGATAAATATCAAAGAAATTGCCCCAGGAAGCATTACAAAAAGACAAAGCAATAGAAAATAAGGGGGAAAAGATAAAAAGCTCAGATAAAAATCAATCAAATATGCAAAACACAAGCACTAGTGAATGAGTATATAAACATGCCATTTATAACGTCGCTGCATAAGTCTCTCTATACGAGTTTTCTTCTTTCTTACTCAATATTGAGCACTATCTACGTGAGAGACTGTATGGGATGATCACAATTTTTTGAAGGAAATAAGGCATTTAAGTCCATGATGGACTACAATCTGAGCAGTTCACGTCAAAGGTCACAAAAAGATGTCAAAGAAGAAACGTGTCATTTCTGGTCTGGGTGATTTTGTAGAATTGGCCCTTAAAGTCTGGTAAGACTTCAAAGCCGAGATCGTGAAAGAAGGAAGGATATTCCAGGCAGAGGAAACAGTGTGAGAGGGGCAGAGCCTCACAAGGTTCAGAACGCAGTAATCAATTTGTATTGGCAGAAGGACAGAGTGTTTAGTAGGCCATAACTGTGGGCAGAAGTTGTTATAGCTAACAGGGAACCACAAAGGGCTTCTGTTATTAGGAGCTGTGAAGGCAATGCTGTGAAGTTCTAAATGGAACAAGGATTATCTCCAGGTTAGATGTTACTATGGAGCAGGGAAAAGAGCACTGGACCAGGGAGTCAGGCCACTTAATCTGTACCTACCAACTCAAGATTATACAGTAGGTCACTTCACCACTCTGGACCCAAGCTTCCTTAAATGCAAAACTGAGATTAGAGATGAGCTATTAAAGTCTAAAATTCCAGGTGGGAAACCACTGCGATTGTTCAAGCATCTGATTGGAGGGATCAGATAAACAGGGTGGTGACAACAGGAATAGGTAGGAAGGTACAGAATAAACCTTAACACAGAAATCTTAAATAGAACATATATTTAAAAACACAGCTATATCTGTGGATTAACTGTCCTGAAAACAGAAACACACTGAAATTCAGAAGATTACCTGTAGACGATCAACATGAACTTTGACTCCTCCAACTATTCCTTTTTTAAAGGCTGCCAGCATATCTAATACGGGGGTGAATCGGCTACCTCTAAAAAATATAAACAGATAAACAAAATGTGCATATTAACAACAGAATGATAAATTAATAACCTAACACTAAGTGCCCTTTCACATATGCAAAGCACTCTGCCACACGCTGAGAGGGATACAAACAACGCAACACCTTGCTTCCAAAAGGCCCACAGTGTGAACTTCTCTCATCAACCTACCTTATATTGTCTTCCCGGATGAGAACAAGGAAAATTGGACGTCCATGCATTTTCCAGTATTGCTTAATGAACTGCAGTGCATTCTATCAAAACATAAGAATGAGGTAGGAAGTAATGGCACAGTATCTGAGCTGATCAGGATACTTAACCATTAGTGGCAAAGAGCCAACAAAACTCATATACATTAAGATAATTCAGAATCAAACTCTGGATAATATAAACTACTTAGGGTAGAAATGTTCTAATACATACAAGTTAAGCTAGAAACCATTTTGATTTTAAAGTTTGTTCTTAAAACTAATCAGATCATGCATATATTAAGACTGCTTTTTTTTTTTGGTGCCCTAATAAGTACAGTTCAAGAATGGTCCCAAGGAGGAAAAACCAACCTGGGGTTATCATCCAGGAGATTAATTCTCACTCAACGTTACTGAGGATTTATATTACAGCAGGTAAAAGAGAATGGACTGAATCTATACAGACCATTAGAAATGTGGAGAGATTTCTTTATTTGACTCAGTTTCTACTGCTGTCATCATCATCATCATCATCATCATCATCATACCAAAGACTTATATAACACCTCACCATGTGCCAGGTGCTACTTTGAGCACTTTATAAATATTAACTCATTTAATCCTCAGAATAGCCCTATTATTATTCAGTTATACAGATAAGAAAACAGAGACACGGAGAAGTTAAGTAACTTGCCCACAATTACACAGCTGGTAAATAGTGGAGCCAAGATTTTAACAAATACAATCTGGCTCCAGAATTCATACTCTGGACTATGACTCTAAGCTTTTGTACTCTGCAAATGGAAAAGGGAGTAGAGGAGAATTTAACTGACTGAGAGTTATGAGTTAGCTGAGGTTTTACTTGGCATTCTTCATAAATAAATTTATTTTGCTAACTCAACTTTTATTCAAAATGAGATAAACTATTGCTGTCATATGAACACGGTTTACAAAATGGTTCTCCCTCTGCTTTTACAAACTAGATCCTTTCATTCCATTCGTAGAAAGGTATATTAAGCAAAGTCATACAGCTTTATATAAAACACACTCCATCTGTTATTTCAATGCTGCAAGTAATTTAACTCTCTCCCATGCAGATGTTGTTTTACTTTCATATTTTACACTGTGTTAACCCAGTGTCACAGACACCCAGGAGCACTCAAGTTAGTTACACGTGATAAAATCAGTAGAAACAAAGTCATGCCATTTCAGTAAAAAGATGTTCTGAAGCTACCTTTATGTCATCTATCAGCAGTAAAACATCTTGAGACATGTAGAAATCACTTAGGTCGAAGATGATAGGGTAACAAACCACAGTCTTTCCTAAAATGCGATAAATCTGTAAGGGATAATTAAAAAATAAATAAGTACAAAACAGACCAAAGGCAAAGGAGCGTAAGTCTTAATAAAAATTAAAACTTATGTTTTAATCTGAATAAACAAATAAAATAATATCTTGTGAAATCTGCCTAATATTAAGAAATTTCAAAGTTTCTTGATTGGATCAGTATGCTAATAAACTTAAAGTAGTCCTCCTCTACTCTGATGGAAAAAGCCCCTGATTGCGTAAATACTGTTATAATCGAGTATCTTAGAATGCTTAGAACTGATACAGCAGTGGGATGCGTATTCATTCCTAGAAGATGTCTGCAATATTACACAAGACAAATAAGATTCAGTTGTAGAAAATAATAGTTCAGATAATTAGTCCAATTATACAATGAAACATGAGAATGGATGAACAGCAGGTCAAACACCATTTCAGTCTGTGTGTCATAACCAGAACACTGCTCTACAAGGACGTTTCATGAGCACCTTTGATGTACCGAGGCAGCCAATGGGCCTATCTGGCCTTCCGGAGAGTCCTAACTTTTCATTGATACCCAGATGGAAATAAGCCTGTAAGACACAAATTTGTAAACCAGAGTCAGGCAAGAATCCATGCTTTTCCTTTTTTGCGTCTTTTTCCCCCCGACTACTGCCCTGATAACTTCTGATCTTTCCAGAGAAAAAGAGCCTAGGGAAACCTTATTCAGTGAACTTGTAGGGAAACAAGCTGGCCAAAGATGTCAACTAAGATTTTTGGGGCCCTGAGAGATTTTAGAGGAAAGCTTTTGCAGATCCACTTAGCAACATCTTAAAATTTGACATTATTCTTACTCTGTCATAAATGTACAACTTGGATAGCTCTGTCTGATTCATAAAAAAACAAAAGGAGATAAATACTGTGTGATAAAAAATCTGGCTATTCAAAGTTTTTAAAAAACAGGGCCACACATCTCCTACTAGATTCCCACCTTCAAGTGTTTCCCACCAAAATGGAAATTGTCTTTATTGATTTTTCTGATTAGAAGAATTTTATGAAAAACTTAAGCCATATGTTACAAATGAATGCTCCCATTTACTCTCACAACACCTTAGGCAACTTTTATATCACTTTGGTGTTATGTTGAAAGGACTGTTAATTTATTGTGTGATCCTTAAGAAACACCAAAGTATAAGACAGAGTTACAGATTTTTAAAAGTACATAGTTAAATATTTACATAAATGGGTTCATACACTAATCTGTTTGGTATTCCATTTTTTAAAACTTTTTAAACCTAATACTGCCGTGTTCCAGTTTCAAGATGGTAAACTGAGACTAAGCGTTTACTCTATATTTCAATGTTGAAATGACTGAAGAAATATAAAGGCTGGAAAAATATCTGTAGAAGTATCAGAAAAAGGGGAAGGTACCACCGTGGAGCAGAAACTTCTAGAATTTCTATAAGGTAAAAGCAGACAGACTTGGAATGAATTAGAAGTTAATCAGTGCCAGAGCTGAGCACTTAATCCAGTCAGGAAGGCTCTTTACCCTATTTAATACCTATTCCCTGATGAAGGCAGCTCCCGATATTTTGTTATTTCAAAACTAATTCAATAAACACCTTTGAACAGTATAACATTATTTCTGCAGGATAATTTCCTAGACTTCCTGGATCAAAGAGAATATACACTCCTTCTGAAACATAATGCCAGGTTGGTCACCCTCTAGAAATAATGGACCAATTTATATTGACATTAATAGTGCATAGGCCCTTTCTGTCATTCTCTTGGGTCAAAATAATATTTCATTCCAGTTTTACACTACCATATTCAAATGTTTTCTGGTTGACCATTTTCCCATATATTTAATGGCTATTTGTATGTTCTATAAATTTTTTCATTTGTTTCCTTCTCTACTGGGTATTTATTATTCTGTTTGATTTGTAAGAGATCTTGGTATATTAAGAACATTACCCTTTGTATCAAACATTTTACCCAGTTTGCTCATCTTCAATGCTGCTATGAAATGTGAGAATGACTGCACAGGAGGTCAAACATAATTTCAGCATGTGGTATTTCAATCTAAACATTTTTCTACTAGGAAATTTCACAAGCAACTTTGATATGCTAGGTTGCTTATGCCATCTTCAGCTATATTTAGTTAAATTTGTTAATCATTTCCTTAATGACTTTCTGACACTGGTATTATTCTACAAATGGACTTCTCCTCCCAACAGTTATAAACTGTTCTCCTACTTTTTCTTCTAGTGATTTTATAGTTAAATCATTTAAAAAAAATATTTAAAATTTTAATCTGTCTAGAATTTATTTTTGTGTTTGATGAGAGGTAGAAATCTAACCTAAATTTTCCTAAGTGGAAAATCCAACCATGTCTACACAATCTACTGATTATGATTTGAACTTATTTCAAATATCAACCTGATCATGTACAAAATTACTGTCATCACCAGAGCTCTCTATTTATTCTGCAATGGTGTACACATCTATGATAGAGTAAGCTCTCTGTCTCTTCCTTCTTCTGCATTGTACGTGCCTAGAGAACAGCAACCCGTGAATTGGCACTGTGCCTAGCATAGAGCTTGATGGATGAATGAAGGAACTGAATGTCCTCCTGAGCCACATGTGCTGTGTGAATACTGATTCTAGAACAGCAGTGGTTTTAGACAGAGTTAACTGGCCAGAAAAGTATTCTATAAGCATTATATTATATAGCTGCCCGGAAACTACAGTGTATAACACTAGATAGAACCCACTTTCCTTCAAATATTTTCAATTTTTCAGAAATAAATGTATGTCTAAACTACATAAGACTTCTTCTTTTAGACAAGTTATTATATTAATCCACCATGCACAAGTTAAAATGTACAGATCTAGGTAGATTCCTTTAAATATGACTCCATCACAGTAAAAGGATTTTCCTTAAATTTCTGAACCAAGGTACAGCAAGTCTATGACAATTAAGTACTCAGACATGGAATGCTCCCTGCATTTCAGGGTGCAGATAATACTGTCCTCACGTTGTACCCATTCACACCATTCAATGCACTGAAATATATAGTAGGGACCAAACCACCCAGAAGTACAGAAATACTTCATTCCAGATCTGCACTTATGCAGATCTCCTATGAGGCAAATCACATCACAGTCACCACGTCATGCAACATTAACTACAGACAGTAAAAGCCCTGCTCTCAGCTGTCTGCCCTCACGTTCTCTTCAGTGGGCTGAAAAAGGGTGTAGCTTCTCAGAACAGAATCAGCCACTGGCATAAGAATATGTGTATTAACTAAGATTTGAGGGAACGCTTTCAAAAGACAGACTTATAAGAAGCAGTATACTAGGCAGTGTATCTTAGAGGATGAATCCCAAAGAGCAGCTAGCTTGGAACACAGAGACTGTAGCCACAGAGAATCTTCCATCTTGACATATGTACAGGGAAGCTGGGCTCTTGGTCATAAATCTTTGTTTTTAGCCATACCACACACCTAAACTGTAAATCATTTGTTAACACCATCTTTAAAACAACAAGATATGAAGTAAGTAGGACACGTTATAAGTCTTCACCTTACTCTGTAAAGAAATGCTTCCTACCGCCTCTGTGATTCCACAGAGCCTTGTACAAATGTATACAACAGCACTTATCAAAGTGGATTGCAATTAAGTATTTTTTCTGTCACACCACTAGACATGGAGAACAGGGACAGAGTCATTGTATCTGAGGGCCCCACGTAGTGCTCTGCACATAGGAGATGTTTGTTGATAAATGGAATAAAATGCCACATTCAAGTCATTTGGAACCACATTGGTCTTTTAAATCTTGATTGCATGTTGTCTGGTAGAGTAGGGCCTCACCTACCACAAAAAAGTTGCTAAGGAGGAGAGGGTAGAGGGAAGACAAGAGGGATAAGAGCACACATGAATGGTGACAGATAAAAACTAGACTATTGGTGGTGAACATGATGCAGTCTATCAGAAACTGAAATATAACAATGTACACCTGAAATTTACACAATGTTATAAACCAATATGACCTCAATAATAATAATAAAAATAATTTTTTAAAAAGTTTCTATTATAAATTAGGACTGAAAAAATAGACTTGGGTTAATTTTCTTTGAGAGTATGTTCATCAAAGAATAATAACCTTTGTTATCATTTTCTGGAGCTTTCAGTGAGAGACCATAAAAGTGTATCAGCAAATATAGCCTGCACCTGAATGATAAGTGCACAGTATTAGAGCCTTAGATTTTTGCCCCTTCCATGCTGCCTCCTTTCCTTGCCTTGTGGATCATCAGTTCCTTCTTGGTGTCATTTACCCTTTTCTACCATAAAAACCAATCATTTATGTCTTCAGTGATTTTAAAGTGTTACCTACTCCAGGGATCCTTGCATTTTTAGTCTTCTCTCTTTAATTGGGAGAAAAAGAGCTCTAAATTTGATAGAGGAAGTTTAAGTACTCTTGAAGAGCTGGTGCTCTGGGTGACCCAACACCCAGGTGCTGGTTTGGTTGCCAATGGGTAAGGTCCAGTCTGATTAGCAGCACTCTGAGGCCCTGCAGTTTCCCATGCACTGTGCCCCTCACTTCTCTAAGCTTTTATTCTTTGTTGTAGTATCAAGGCTTTGACCACAACATTTACACCAATCTAACCAACTTAATCTTGATCACTTGAGAGAGACTATTCTGAACACTTCTACCAAACACCGTGGAGTTTGCGCCTATATTGAATAATTACCAAATAAAAGTGGTAGTTTATAAATAACCAGTGAAATTCAACAATTTATTGTCCCTAATGAGCAGGAATACTCTTAAACACAGGCACTTTTGCACCTACCTGCAGGCAGTGCATGAAAAGGCCTCAAAAATCACCTTTTAAGCTAATCCAAATAGGTATGTAACTGTACCAAAGATAAACTCAGATGTTACTTTATAATTACTTGAGACTCAGCAAACTGAAGGGGTAGAAATTACTTTAGACTCCAAATAGTAAAGGTAAGGGAAAAAGGGAAGTAGTTATTACCAATACAGAAATATTTAGATGAGAAGGTTACTTTAACAGCTAAGAAAAGGGAAAATAATCAAATCAAATGGAAAGGTTAATTTTACACACAACTACTAAAATTAAGGCTAATTTGTTACTTATGTGCTCAGTCCAGGTTTTAGCAAGGAGTAAAAATCAAGACCTATGAATATAATATATACACCACAACGCAGTCTTTTTTTTAGTAACAATGTCTGATAAAGCAGGTTTCTCAACATAATTAGAAAGACTTTTGGATCAATGACCCTACCTCAGAATTGGACTGGCTATGCTTCTGACTGTAAACTAAGTCTAATGAGCCTGCTCTAGGACCTCCACAAAGTAGACAGTAAAATGGCAGAACCACTTACTTTCACAAGCTCCTGCTGAGCCCATATCTGGATGGGTTCTACCTGCTGAGGAGTCTGAGTCTGAATACCATACGTGTTGAGGAAAACTTGAAGGCTAAAGAACATAGGGAAAAAAAGAGAGAGACATTTTGAAGCAATGCATTTATAGTTTGGAAAATGGTGAAGGAGGGGGAGAAAATGGAAGAAACTATGCTAACTTGGAGCACATTATTGATTGTTAATGTCAGCAATATGCCTTCTGCCCTGGAATCCAGAGGCCCTCCTGGGTTCTTCACAAAGCATTAGATGGGCACCGTGGGCGCTGGGAGAGAGGGTAAGCACTGATTTTTGGAATCCCTATAATTTGTTTGCACTAATTTCTCAAAATTACACCCCAGGCAACACTGGTACTGGTCACAGTCTCTAACATTTATTTCAACTAAAACAAAGTTATTTTTAAATATGAAAAGAATGTTGTTCTGGCACTTAAAGTGACATTAAAGACGTCTTTGAAACCCTGTCAAGGGGTCTATGAATTAATCTCTACTACCACACTTAATATTGTAAGCGTAAAGCAATCAGTCCCCATCCCTTCCCCACAAAAGACCACACCACCATCTGGATTTCATACCGTTGGCTTTCTGCTACGAGTGCTACATGAACTACCAGATCATTTTCCAGTGGGCCCTGTAATACAGAATAAGGGAGGGGAGAAAATATTTTAAAAGATCTGGTCATCACCAGCTACAAAGAGAATCAAGGACAGTATTAACCATCTCTAGGCAGTTCATTAAAATGATGGACACCAGCTGGCTCTAAGCAGTTGCCTCTCTTTCTTTGCTCTCCATTGCCTACTAATCAATTTGATGGTGTAGACAGAGTAATGGAACACCAAGGAATGGAAAGTCATAAATCTCATCACTACCAGAAGAGGCTAGCCTGTCAGGGCTATTTTGAATGATGTGTAAGAGTAGTTTGGGGACTGAGAGTCATTTTCAATCATTTAACTCTGAAGGGAAGAGGAAGAACTAAAAATAAAAACCCAATTTATGTATTCTCCGTAAAAAATGATTGTGAGTTAAAATTGTTCATTTGACATCTTAACCACATATAAGGCTATTCCCTTTCTTGTTAGTCAATTTTCCTTTGGCACCTTATACATCAAAACAGCTTTATTTGAATATATAGTTCCTATGGTAGAGAATGAACTACTCAGTTGACTATATAATTAACACTGTGTTCATTAAATACAAGCTGTTGGGCTTAATAGTTCTAATCAAAGATAGTGTTGGATTATTTGCTACTCTTTTTTCTTGTGGAAAAGATTCACAATGGCATATATTATACATTGTTAAAATGAACCAAGTTTTCAGCCTGTATATATAATTAACAGAGAACATTAATAAATTACCATATTAGGAAGCTCTCAAAATACTGATCAAATGTAATTTCTTTAGAGTAATGAATCCAACATTCCCAACAGTATGCTGTAAAATGTCTGATTTACCATCAACCAGTTCTGCTCAATGGTATTCAACATGCCACTAGAATTTATGTATGATGAGAGGCAAGAAACACTAGAATACATGTATCAGCAATAAATATCATACACTCAAAGGGGAGAGTTCCCAGAATTATCGTGAAAATGCCATTTCAGGCAGAATTCCAAGTGATTTAAGTGAATATATAGAAGAAAATATGATACAACCACGCAAGAAAAATAAATACACGCTAAAACTACTATAAATTCTATTTTTATTTGATAAAGACTTTAAAGTTAATGTTAACTCAAAAGTCTGAGGAAAAATCAATTATTCAGTCTCATCAAGATTTTTAACAACAAATGAAAACATTAAGCCTTATTTCTTTTGGATGAAATCTAGTATTCTAGCACTCATCAAAAGGACGAATGGCCCTTAAAGTGGTCCATTATCGAAAATCTTCAGGACAATTAGAGATCCTTAAAGGAAAAGCAAGTGAACACAAATATCAGAATGCAGATGATATTTCAATAACAATAAATGAGGCAGCTTATAGATCCTAATTGGCAAATTGGTATCTTCTTTTTAAATCATAGGCCTGTTTAGGACAATTTCGTTTCCATTTGTATGACAGAGTATTCAGATCTAAAACGTCCACTACACATGCTGAATCATAGTGAGCATCTGGTTAGGGGACTATTAGATGCTGAAGAACTCTTTCATCGTAAAAACAGCATTTCACAAAGTCCCAATTCACAACTACCTACCATAATGAGCTTAGGCTTTCAACCACAGCCCAAGCGGGACTCTCCACCCCATTTCCACCCACAGAAAGAATTCAGCATGGGCAGTCAGACCCCAATAATTCTCTTCCTTTCACTGCCAAAGTTAGAACTAGCTTTTCTCTATTTTCACCATTTTCTTCAAACCAACAACATTGTTGTCTAAACCCATGAAGTCTCTGAAAACTTCCTAATAGTAATTAATACCTTCTATTTCTGACTAGTATTTTCCTTAAAATATCGTAACATTTTCTGCTTTTAGGTTCACAAAGTACACAAATGCACATATATATACATATACACACTCAAGCCCTGTGTGGTACTAGTACTGTCCATTTTATGCATTTATGCACTCACAAATTTGACCAATAGTTAAGGCATACTAATCCACGCTACACCCTGATGTTTGCACGATGAATATGATCCAGTCACACTCCTTGAGGAGTTTAGAGTCTACTGGGACAGATGGACACGACATAAGTTTTCAAATACGTGTTTAATATCATGTAAACGTATTTCACTGATATCTTTCTTTGGCAGTATCACTCTATCTCATTTGAAAAACATGGCTGAAGGGCAATACATTGTAAGGACACACCATAATTTATTAAAGGAATGTTTATTTTGATTTGACATTTCACTTCTGCAGAGAATATAACTGTCCTTATCTCAAAGAATTCCCAAGGACTGAGGGAGAGAATCAAGTGCTAAGCACAGTATTTGACACGTAATAACAATCATACTTGCTGCAGTTGTACTTACTATTTTCACACGTACCCTAGGACAGCTGCTCCTCTCTTCCTTGTTCAGATTTGCTGTAATACCTATGCTGCCCTAGATGCCATTAGCTTTGACCATTCTAAGACATTGGGACCATCCATTATTCCATTTTTTATGTGCTAGTTAGTTCTTCCCCCAAGAATTTCAAACATCTTTTAAAAGAAACCTTCAAGTGACTTACCACCTTCCTAATTTTCTTCCTTTTATTTCTCAAACATAGACTTACTATTTCCTCACCTTCCCCGCCTCTGCAGCTCTGTACTCTGCCAGCTGACCTGCTTTGCCTTTAGAGATGGAAATCCTCACACTTAAGTCCTTGGTCTCCTATTGATCCGACTATTTCTCTTTCTCTCTCACCAAATGCATTCACTCTGGGAGCTACAATTCTTGCCTCTAAGCGATGATTCCATGTTTATATCTCTAGTCTTGAACTTCCCCTTAGTTCCAGTTCCCACATTTTTAAGTGCTTTCTGGACATTTTCTCTTGGCTATTTCCAAAGTTAATAGTTCTAAAACTCAATTCCTCATCAACCCCACCTCCACCTCAAACAGACTCACTCCAGCTCAGAACCTCAGAATCAGCTGTGCCTCTTCCCTTTTAGCTTCTATAATGCAATTTGTCACCAAAATCCTGTTAATCCTTCCTTCATAAAGTATCTTGAATCTTCTTTTCTTTTCATTTCTACAGCAACATTAGGATTGAAAAGTAGCAACAGCAGCAACAAACACTTTACATATACCTTACATTGTATGTGCGAAGCACTGTTCTCAGGGCTTTAACAAACCATTATCCTCATTTTACAGATAAAAATGAGGCACAGAAAGCACACATAACCCATCCAAGGTCATAGAGTCAGCAAACAACAAAGCTAGAATTCAGATGCAGGCAGTCTGACTGCTGAGTCTGTGCTCATAATCACTCACTTATTCCGCCTCTCAGAGAGTGGAAAGATGGCAGGTTTTAGAACCAAAAGACCCATATACAAGTCCCATCTTGTCACTTCCTCCCACATGATCCTGGTCATCTAAAAGGTACCTTAAACTTATCATGGACAAAAGTGAACTACTGATTTCTATCCTTAAACCCACCCACCCTCAAAGTATTTATCTCCTTAAGACCCCACACTATGTACCCATTTGATCAGGCCAAAAATGTGTAAGTCCTCCTTATTCTTCTTTTTCCTTCAAATCTCATAACCAATAACAGTTAAAAAATAGATAGCACTTATTGAGCATCATGTAGCCATATTAAATTTACTCATCAAAACACTCCTATTAAGCAGGTTACTATTACTGATGAGAAAACTGAGGCATGGAGTGGCTAAAAAACTTACCCAAAATCATACAGCTAATAAGTGGCAAAGTAGAGATCCAAACCTGGGCAATCTAATCTATCTTCCTCTGGTAACCACCAATCCAACCTCTACCTCTCTGTGTTTGTTTGTCGGTTTTATCTTTGACTTATGAGTGAGATCATACAGAATTTGTCTTTCTCCCTCTGACTTACTTCACTTAGCATAATACCCTCAAGGTCCATCCATGTTGTCGCAAATGACGAGATTTCATCTTTTTTATAGCTGAGTAGTATTATTGTGTATATATACCACATCTTCTTTATCCATTCATCCCTTGATGGGCACTTCGGTTGTCTCCAAGTCTTGGCTATTGTGAATAATGCTGCATACACAGGGGTGCATGTATCTTTATGCTATGTGTTTTCAAGTTCTTTGGATAAATACGCAGCAGTGGAATAGCTGGGTCATATGGTAGATCTAGTCTTGATTTTTTGAGGATTCTCCATACTGTTTCCCATAGTGGCTGCACCAGTTTGCACTCCCACCAGCAGTGTATGAGGGTTCCCTTCTCTCCACATCCTCCCCAACACTTGTTATTTCTTGTCTTGTTAACTATAGCCATTCTGATGAGTGTGAGGTGATATCTCATTGTACTTTTGCTTTGCATTTCCCTAATAATCAGTGATGTTGAACATCTTTTCATATGCCTGTTGGCCATCCATATAGCTTCTTCGGAAAAGTGTCTGTTCAGATCTTTTGCCCATTTTTTAATTGGATTGTTTGCTTCCTTGTTGTTGAGATGTATGAGTAATAAGCATTTTTTTTAAGTATAAATCAGACCACCCCATCACCACCCCACCCCACACACATGCATATACACAGACACTCTGTTTAAAACTCTCCAGTCACTTCCTATGGCCCACAGAATAAGAACCAAACTGCTTACCATGGCCTACAAGGCCCTACATGATTTAGCTCCAGCCTAACTCTTCTTGCTCATTCTCCCTCTCCTTCTTCACCATGTGTCAGCCACACGTGGGTTCTCTCTGTCCCACGAACATGCCAACAGTGTTCCCATCACAGGGCCTTTGCACTTGCTGCACTTCTGTTAGGAATGTTTTCCTTTAGGTGGGTGCACGCACGCCTTCTTGTTATGCAGGTCCCAAACTATCATCCCTTCCTCAGAAAGGCCTTCCCCCTCCACCATGGCCAGCCCCTCTCTCTACCACTTTACCTTATTTTGTCTACTTCATAGTACTTGTCAGCTCCAGAAATTATATTACATTATTAAATTGTATGTTCATTGTTATTCATTCCCACCAGAGAGTAACTCCCTAGAAGCAGGGACCTTGATCTATCTCGTCCACTGCTGTGTCTCCATTGCCTAGAAGGGTGCCTGGCACATAGTCGGTACTTCCTATTTGATGAATGACTGTCCAGGCAAGTTTCTCAATCCTGTATTTATCTGTAAAATGGGAATAATAATAATCAGTCTGCCGTTGCACAAGGGGAAGAGCAGACAAAAGAGGGCATATAAAATACTTACTAATTTTGATCTGCTAAACAAATAATTTTTATACTATTATTTGTCGTGTGACTCTGATGTCAATAAACCTTGCGAAGCCTCAGTGTTCTCACTGGTAAACTGGGATAATGAAAGTATCTACTTCATCAGGTTATGAGAATAATACGTAACATATATAAGCATTTAATACAATGTCTGGTATAGATGCTTCAGTGTTCAAAAACATTAGCCTTTCCATCAACTCCAGTAACACAACCACAACCCTCAACTGCTGTGATAGGCTTCCTTGGCTTTCTGCTCCACATCTGCCTCTGCTCTTCTTCTGTACTTTACAGTTAGGTTAATTTTCTTACACCAGTGATTTATACAACACAGGTGGTCAAAAAATTTATTTGTTGAATGACTGAAGAAAAGGGAGGGAAGGCAGGTAAGTAAACACATACATTTATGTAATGTTTAAGACTTTAATTCTCTACTCCAGGACCAGTGTTTCCCAAATAAAGCAGTGTTTCCCAACTTCTGAGGACCTTAAAACTTCACTGCTACATACCGTTCCCTATTTGTCTCCCATCTGTTTGCCTCAGAACAATCACTAAACAAACAGCTCACTCACATCCATCTCGTTTCTGTCCACTGCCCTTCCACATTTGTGTGCTGCTCTGTTCCTTTTTGTCTATCCAGTTCCTGACTCACTCTTTCAACTTCATCTCCTCCATAAACTCCCTCAAACATCAGAGTGTCTAGATCTCTTCTGTCCGTGTCAGCAAGAGCAGGCACGGTCTGCATGAGTCACTCAGGAATACACACACCAACTCTTTGCAAGGGCTTTTTGCATGCTTATGAGTGGTCTGTATAACCAGAGAGTGAGCCCCTTGGGCTCCTCATGCTCACTTTCTCACCTAGCACGTACATAGCACCTTATACTAAAAGAAAGGCAACTGGTTCTCACTTGATGGTCTGGAAGAAGAATCTTTTTGTTTCTCCAGTATTGCTGCTTACATTTATTAGCAACACACAAATCTTCCCTTGAGTACAGATGACAAATATTTTGCAAATACAAACAGGATATTTTTAAGAAAGGGAAAGAATCATAATTAAATGCATACCTATTTATATAAGCTATCAAGTAATGTACACAAGTCATTTTAATCACATGATTGGGGACCAACAATCTGTAGTTGAAAATATTCTGATTTAAAATTTTTATTTCTACAAGTTAATAAAGTAAGATTGAGGGGTTTTTTTACGTTATTTTTTTATTGTGATTAAAAAACCACGTAACATAAAATTCACCTTCTTAATCATTTTTAAGTGTACAGTGGACGGAGAACTTTTATAGCATAACTTGCCCATAAACTGGGCACTACCTGTATTAATATTGCAACTTACCTTGCTCAAAATGTAAAATATGGTAACTAAAACACTGCATGTACAACTGTCTGGGTTTTAGTTTTTAAATAATCCACATCAGGACAAAGTAGCAAGGCGAGAAGATTTGGAGCAGGGAGCTATAAATAGTGTGCTACAACTATCAAAGGGTATACAGAGAAACTTAAATGTGAATCTGCCTTACTGGTTTTCCTTCCCCTTGTTCTTCTTTTAACTTAATTTTTTCAACAGATAATTAATTCATATGGTTCAAAAATTTAAAAATTATGAAAAAGTTTTCAGTGATGTCTCTCTCCCACCAGTCGTCCCTGTATCTACTCAGTTCCCCACTGTCTACCAACGAGGCAATTGCTAGGATTATTTATGATTCTTTCCAGAGTTTCCTTTTGCCTATAAAAGCAAATAAGAATCTATATTCTTACTTTCTCATATTTTTAGACAAAATGCAGCACACTAAAAGCACTTTTTTCCATTTAATAATTATATATTCTTGTGTTCTTTTCATATATATTAGTACACAGAACACGTCCTCATTTTTGTAATAACTGCTTAGTCTTCCATTTTGTAGATGTACCACTTATTAATGCCATTTTTTCACATCTTTTATCATTTAAGGCTAGTCAACCTTTTGTACTGAAGTCTCTGGACATGGTTACGGTTATACGGTGAAACCATTAAACATCAGGTTTTAATTTTGCTTATAAGAGTGGAACAAACACTCAACCTAAATCATTCAGAGGCATTACTACCACTGCATTATGTGGGTCATTAGAAGACTGTTATCAGAAAAGATCAGTAGGATTGGATTTTGGGAGGGGGGCAGTGAGAGGAATCTGAATCTTTTCTAGAAGAATACCACAGAAAGACGCACAGATGTCCATTTACAACTTATTCATGGAAATAACATGACAGCTTATTAATAAGATTTATATTATTTTATTGATTATATTTGTTTTGTAGTCCAGTTTAAAAATATTAAGGAATTAATATATCTCAAGAGCCTGCCATAGGCCACATATTATTTAAGCACTATGTTATATGTACTGTCCCAAGAACTCCCATTTTTAAGGATCAGGAAACTGAGGTGAAGAGAGATGGAATCATTTTGAAGGTCATACATCTAATCAGTGGTAGAACTTAAACCCGACTGCAGGTATGTCTAAGTCTAAAGTCAAAATGGCACATGTCATAGTACACATTCCATTCATTATGTGCTGGTTGCTGTTGTGGTTTGTATTAGTCAAGGTTCTCCAAAGAAACAGAACCAATAGGATGTGTGTGTGTGTGTGTATAAAGAGTAGAAAGAGATTTACTATAAAGCATTGTCTCAGGCAATTACAGAATCTGGCAAGTCCCATGATCAGCAGGGTGAGTTGGCAAGCTGGAGACCCAGGAGATGGTACAGTTCCAGTCCAAAGGCCAGGAGGGTGACACCCAGTTCAAATCCAAAGGCAGGAAAAAGCTGATATAAAGGCCATCAGGCAGGGAGAATCCTCTCTTGCTCGGAGAATGGTCAGCCTCTGTGTTCTATTCAGGCCTTCATGGATGAGGACCACTCACATTAGGGAGGGCGATCTGACCTACTTGATCTACTTATTCAAATGTTAATCTCACCCAGAAACACTGTCACCCTCATCCAGAATAATGTTTGACCAAATATTTGGGAACCGTGTGTCCCAGGCAAGTTGACACATAAAGTTAAGCATGACATGGTTGGAGGGACATGTTACAAGCATAGAGGGCACAGTGGTTAGCAGAAGTCTTGTGTCCCAACAACAGGCCAATCTTCATCCACATGAGATCAGGTTTTAAAAAAGCTCAACTCCAAGTGTTGTCTATAACACACCTTTTTTCTTATCTGTTTTTTGAGAGAACCTAATTCTTTAGTTCTTGGCAATTAATTTAAAAATTACCTCTTGTATTAAATAACGTATTATTTCTGTAACACTGTATTGAGCCCAGGTCTAAGTAGCTTTATTTTTAATATGTCCTAAGCTGCATAAAATAATATACTGTGCTTGGCTTGAATAGGTCTTTTACAGAAAGAAGGGCAAGGGAGGAGGGAGAGAAGGAAAGAAAAAAAGAAGCCAACAAATAAATGGATCACACCACATCGGAGGCTGGTCTCGCCTCCAGGCCGGGGCGTCTGAAACATTCCATGCCTCTGCTTTTGGGGCCTTACAGAAGCTCATTTATGCTCATTAGCCTTCCTCAGTAGGTCCTGCCAACAGCCAGCATTTTCTCATTACGTTCATTTTTCAGAAAAACCTCATTAGCTGAAGAAACCAGGCAGATGCTTTATACATCTCAATTCCAATTGGAGACACCGCACCCGCAGTATTTCTCCTGTAGGAGCCAAGTAACAGGCTACGGCAGTTTGAACACAGGTGCATCCTGACTGGAAAACATTGGCATCTTGTTCCGACATTTTCAACCAGGCCAAAGAAGCAACACGGAGAAAATTAATAGAGAAGCAGAGGAAAAGTAAGTGGAAATATCTAAGGAATAACAACATCAAGCATGGGTAAAAAGCTAAACTTGGCTCAAGAGCAGAGCTAGCCAGGGAGAAAATGGCCCTTTAGGAGCCTTGTATTTATAAACTGCATTAGTGTTTATATAAGCTTTCATTTAAGGAGGAAAACAAATGAATTTTAAAAAGTATTCCTGACCTCAAACACATAGTTTCAAATGCCCAAATGAAAAACTCAGGCAATGTTTTCTGACAGCAGTCCTTTCAATGACTGCAAATATCTTGGAAGAAAAACACTGATCATCACTTTGTCACAACATATTGATTTGCAAAGCTGTTCTTATCTCTTTCTAAGCACTTGCTGTAACTGGATGTTTCTATATTTTTGTCTTAAAGAAATGGCAGTGCTAAAGGTCTTGCCTACTTCCTGGAAAGAATGCTAAACTGACTATATAGGCCCAGGAGAATGTGACCATAGTGTTCACACAGCTTTAATCACAGCCAAAGGGAAGAACAAATGATGAAAAACTTATATAAACATAATAGGAAAGATCAACATCTGGAAAGATTGGTAAACTGAGGGTGAGACAGGCAAAGCAGAGGCAGAAGGGGAACTACGGTTTCCAAACATCTAGTCATTGCACACTCTGGGTTTCTGTGTCATTTCAAAGGACCTCAGGCGGTGGGTTACAACCAATGAAAGGCCTCTAAAGGTAGATGAAAGGAAACCAGCTAGTTAGAATTACGGGGAAAAGGAAGCAAGTCAAGTGAGCCAACTTGTGTTTGGTTTTTCTCCTTTGGGGGCTTGTACTGACTAGCTCAGTCTTGTGGTGTCTGAGCGGACAATGTCAGAGATGGAAGAGGACATTTTTATCATGTGGGAGTGCGTGGGTAATGGAAAAGGTGTGAAGAAGTCTATGTGAGAGACTGGGTGGCAGGACTCCACTTTAGCCAGCGCAGCACAACTTTGAACTATTTTTTATGCTGAAATTCCACCTGAGATTTTGTCTGAAAAATGGATCTCCTTGATAAAAATCAGTAATCTACTTGATGAAGAGACTGATGCCCAGACAGGGGAAATGATCCAGGTCCTGTAGCAAGTTAGTGGCAGATCCAGAAGCAGAATCCAGGTCTCTAAACGGACTTGGTCTAGAGTTCTCTCTACCAAGGCAGACTGACTCATCTTACAGGCTGTAAAAATCTCAGTACACTAGAGAATTGCTAAGTGTGTGACTCTATTTATGAGTGGAATTGAATGGACAGGTCACATATGCAGTTATTACAAGATGAAAGCCACCTGAGAAAAGTGTCCTTGAAGGGGGAAGAGTACAAAAATCTGTGCTACTTTCTCTTTCAGCACTAGGTCCTCATGCCAAGGACAAAAAGACAGGGCTGGTAAGACAGTGCAAGGGAGAACTTGTGGCAAGATACATAGCTGCTGGGTTAGACCAAACAGCTACAGAGGTTCCCAGCAAGCTCTATAATCCAACAACCCTTTAACTATTCATTGGTTGAGACCAAACTGCTCCCAGTATGGATTCTCACAGGGAACCCCACAGTGGAAAAGACACTTTACCATCACTCTTAGCAGAGTAAACCTAAATGTTCCATATTGATGAGCTCACAATTCACTAGTTTTGTGTACTAGAAATGCTCCAGGCCTTAGAGGGTTTGTTCATTTGTTCATTCATCCAGACACCACGATAGGCACTAGGGATGGCAGAAAGATGAAACATTATCCCTACTATAAAAGAGAAGAAAAACTATATATGGAGTTCAGCAGGATACTAAATACAGTGCTCTTAATGGGTGCTTTGAGGGCAAGGGAAGGAGCATCTAATTGAGCCTCAGAGAACTGAGAAGGATGTTATAGAAAAGTGAAGAAAAGTATAACAGAGTAACTGAAGATAGAAGTTACTTTAGATTGACGGTCGGAAGAGAATTCTCTTGGGGGTGTCATTGAAAGGAGCGAGACCTGGTAATGAGCACTTTAGGCAGAATGAACAGCACGTGCAAAGACCCTGAGATAGAAAGACTTGAAATCTTTGAGGCGATCAGTGTGTCTGGAGCATAACAGGCAAGCAAAAGACTGACGACAGATGAAGGTGGAGAGGGTTAAGGCCCAATAGGGCCTTATAATGCAACAAGCCATTTGTGGAATGAAAAGCTACTAAAAGAGTTTCAAAAAAGGAAAAGATTCAATTTAATTCACAATTAAGAACAACAGCAATAAACACATAGATAGTATTTACTATGGGCTAGGCCCTGCCTAAGCATTTTATATACAGTCATGCATACTTAATGATGGGGATATGTTCTGAGAAACGCATCTTTACATGACTGCATTGTGTGAACATGATAGAGTGTACTTACACAAACCTAGATGGTACTACACACCTAGGCTATATGGTACTGATCCTTATGGGACCACCGTTGTATATGTAGTCCGTGGTTGACCAAATCACCGCTATGCGGCATATGACAGTATATATTAACCTATATTATGATGGCTGCTAAATAGACATGGTTTGCAGAGGGCAGAGTAGACACAAGGAGATTAGCTGGAGGTTACAGTTGAGAGATGATGGTGTCCTGGGCAGTAGTGATAAGAAGGAAGAAGGAGCAAGTGAAGAGATTTCAGGAATATTTAGGAAATAAAACTGACAGGATTGGATTTGGAAGGAGAGAAATAGTGACAAAGGCAGAGAGGAATCAAAGATTACTTCTATGTTATTACAGAGTTTAAAGGAAGAGGTAGCGTTCAATGGTGCTGAATATCTTTGAGGTCTAAAAAGAGATCATTGGATGTATCACTTAGGAGGTCACTAGTAACCTGCTGCATGTGATTTTAGTAGAGTGGTAGTATAAGCAGCCAGACTGGGTACAGTAAGGAGTGACGGGGAGCTGAGGAAATGGAGATGGTGCAAGTATCTTCCAAGATGTCTGAAAGGTGAGGAAAGAAGGGAAGTGAGAGAGGACCTTGAGAGAGGAGCACAGAGGAGAAAATATTTCTTGTTTTCTAGGTCAGGGGGTAATTAAACATGTATATAGATTCAGGAGAAGTAAGTAGAGAGAAAGAGGGTGAAATATAGAAGAATGGATATCAAACCAGAAAGCTTAAAAGTGGAGGGGAAAAAGTTGGGTGAGTTAATGCCTGGGAATGGGGTTTTTCTTATTCTTCTGGGATTCAGAAGAAAAGATTCATTCATAATTAGAGGCAAGGATCTCAGCATATTCTAGAATCCTTTAGTCTACTTTTAATCTTTATGTTTACAGATCCCCTGAGAACTTAAAACTCTATCTCCTACTTTTAACAATTTTGACCTAGTACAAGGAAGGAATCATGCTCTGCTAGAAAGGAGTATTCATTCTTCATTGCCACATTTAACTCAGATTCTTGGACTGACTTTATTAGTTTCTTCAGTCTCTGATTAACGATACGATTAGAAGAGTCATAATCAGGATGCAGTTATCTGACCATGCCTCAGTGCCCTTTTCAAGTCATCTTCATAAACCATCTGGCTCCCAAAGCACAGACTCCCATGATGGAAGCTGTTTTAAATAAGGTAGGGGAAATAATAAGATTCACACAAAAATAAATAAAAAGGATAATAAAATATGAAGATTTGCTCATGAAAATTCACAAAACTTATAAAAATTATCTATGAAAGTATACGAGAATTCTATGCATTATATCAACGTAGCATTTTCCTAGCTTCTGAAAGTGATTTTCAAAAGATACATTTCTTGAGCACTATATTCTGACATTTCTAATTCAATATCATTCTTAAGAAGTATGGGATGCAACAGGATAATGTAACCTGAGTAAAAACAATATACAATTAAGTTGTTTCTATACCAAATAAAAACTATCAATTTATGGCTATTTCTTAATGGAACTATATTCCAAATTAAGAAAAAAGAATTAGCCCAAATTAAAATACTGCTTGCATATGTATAGGGACAGTCTAAATTAGAGACAGTCTAAATTAGAGACATACAAAGAGATAAAAGGAATTTAACAGGTCAAATACTCAAAATTAATTTTGTCTAAGTTGAATATAATCTAAAAAATATATTCAAATGACTCCTTACTTAATAAGGCTAGTGATTCCTTTACACTAGAATTCCTTCCCAATTCTTCCAAAATTCAAATCTCATCTTCTGCAAAATAGCCCAACTATAATGTTTAATCAATAGAAATTATAAAAGTTTGTACAAGAAGTATTTTAATATATAATGATCATCAATAAGGTCAAACTCTCTAAGTATTCAAGAAACAAAAATAAATGAGAAATTTCCCAACTTAGAAAAAAGCAAAGGAATGAGAGAAACTACATATTGGTTTCATATTACTGGTAAGTAAGTGGTTGATAAATGAATATTTGTTGGCCTAGCTATAGAAGCACTGTGCTAGTTGTTGGTGTTGGAGATACAATAATATAAGACATGCTGCTTATGACTAATGTAGTTAGTCATAATTAAGGGATGATGGGAATATAGGAAAATGGCATTAATAATATAAGCCCCACTGACAATGATTCTTTGCTCGAACAAATTTTAGTCAGGCTCCTAAACCTTTTCCTAGGCTCATCTGTAAGTTTCCTTGTAAAATTCAGTTTTAGGAAAAATCTGCTGAGTTTAACCAGAATCTCCCACCCTCAATATCTGATCACTCTCAATATCTGATCAGGTTCCTCACCCTCCACCATCCCCCAGGTGATGCCTGACCACCCTGGCCTGTCTTCAGCACAGAATCCTGTTAGGATTGTTTAGCCAGAACCCTCCTTACCCATGATGTTTCCGCTTAGTAGTTTTCCATCCACTGACCCCCACCTTGCTCCTTGGCTATAAATTCACACTTGCCCATGGTATTCTGAGTTGAACCCAATCTCTCTCCTCCACTGTAAGATCCCAGTGCAGTGGTCCCTATCCCTATCATTATGGTCCTGAATAAAGTCAGCCTTATTATCTTTAATAAGTGTCACTGAATATGTTTTTACTTAATAGCATGCAGTAAATGCAAATTTTTCACCATACTGTACCCACCACGTACACCATCATTTACCCATGGTGTACACGGCTCACCAGGCCACACTTTTAGGACATCTGGTTCCAGTTTTGGATCTGCATCCGTGTCATCTCAGACATGTCACTTCTCTTTGAATCTCAATTTCCTGCTCTATAAAATGAGGGGGTTAAATAAGTTTGCTCTTGATAATCTTAATATTCTAAGATGTATGTGAGGTACAGGCAATAAATATAGGGTGTGGCAAATGATTTTGAATTTTATCAGTGTGCAACAAGAAGAAATCAGCTCCTTTCTATTACAGAGCTATAGGCAGTTTTATAGCTTATACATACACATTTGATTAAAAAAATAAAACATTACCTGGCAACCAAAACAAAGCAGGTGGAGTCATACTTCCATCTGACAAAATAGACTTCAATCCAAAAAAGATAACAAGAGACAAAGATGGACATTATATAATGATAAAAGAGGCAATCCATCTAGAAGACATAACATTTATTAATATAATGCACCTAACGTAGGAGCACCAAAGTATATAAAGCAACTATTAACAGACCTAAAGGAGAAATTATTATTATTAACAATAATAGTAAGGGGCTTTACTATCTCGCTTAGATCAATGGATAGATCATCCAGACAGAAAGTCAACAAGGAAACACTGGCCTTAAATGAAACACTCGGCTACATGAACTTAATAGATATATAGAGAGAACATTTCATCCAAAAGCAGCAGAAAACACATTCTTCTCAAGTGCACAGAGAACATTCTCAAAGAGAGAACAAATGTTAGGAGACAAATCAAGTCTCGATAAATTTTGGAAGACTGAAATCTTATCAAGCATCTTTTCTAACTACAATGGCATGAAACTAAAAATTGACTACAAGAAGAAAGCTGAAAAAGACTCACATATGTGGAGACTAAACAGCATGTCACTGAACAACCATTGCGTCAATGAAGAAATCAAAGGACAAATCAAAAAATACCTGAAGACAAGTGAAAATGAAAACACAGCATACCAGAATCTATGGGATGCAGCAAAAGCAGTACTAAGAGGGACATTTATAGCAATACTGGCCTACCTCAAGAAACAAGAAAAATTTCAAATAATCAATCTAACACTAAACCAAAAAGACCTAGAAAAAGAAGAACAAATGAAGCCCAAAGTCAGTAGAAGAAAGGAAATAACAAAAATTGAGAGCAGAAATAAATAAAATAGAGACTAAAAAGGCAATAGAAAGGATCAGTGAAACTAAGAGGTGCTACTTTGAAAGATAAACAAAACTGACAAACCCTTAGCTAGACTAAGAAAAAAAGAGATAAGCCTCAAAAAAATAAAATCAGAAATGAAAGAGAAGAAATTACAACAGATACCACAGAAATATAAAGGATTTTAAGAGAATACTATGAAAAGCTATATGCCCACAAATTGGATAATCTTGAAGAAATGGATAAATTCTCAGAATCATACAACTTCCCAAAAATGAACCAAGAAGAAATAGAGAATCTGAATAGACCAATCACTAGTAAAGAGATTCAAACAGTTATCAAAAAACTCCCAAAAAACAAAAGTCCAGGACTAGATGGCTTCTTTTGTAAATTCTAGCAAACATTCAAAGAAGACTAAATATTTATACTTCTCAAACTCTTCCAAAAAATTGAAGAGGAAGGGATGCTTCCTAACTCATTTTACAAGGCAACATTTCCCTGATACCAAACCAAGAAATGACAAAACCCAAAAGGAAAATTAGAGGCCAATATCACTGATGAACATAGATGCAAAAATCCTCAACAAAATATTAGGAAATTGAATACAAACAATACATTAAAAGGATCACACACTACGATCAAGTGGGGGATTTATTCCAGGGAAGTTAGGATGGTTCAATAACTGCAAATCAATCAATGTGATACATCACATTAACAAAATGAAGAATGAAAACCACATGATCATCTCAATAGCTGCAGAAAAAGCATTCAACAAGATCCAACATCCATTTATGACAAAAACTCTCAATAAAATGGGTATAGAAAGAAAGTACCTCAAAATAAAGGTCACATATGACACAGCCAACATCATATTCAACGGTGAAAAACTGAAACGTATCCCTCCAAGAACAGGAACAAAACAAGCATGTGAACTCTCACCACCCTTATTTAACATAGTATTGGAAGTCCTAGCCAGAGCAAATAGGCAAGAAAAAGAAATAAAAGGGATCCAAATTGGAAAGGAAGAAGTAAAACTGTCACTATCTGTGGATGACATAATTTTATATATAGAAAATCTTAAAGAATCCACCAAAAAACTATCAGAAACAATTGACAAATACAGCAAAGTTACAGGGTACAAAATCAACATACAAAAATCAGTTGTGTTTCTATACACTAACAATGAACTAGCAGAAAGAGAAATCACGAACAGGATCCCATTTACAATCGCAACAGAAAGAATAAAATACCTATGAATAAATTTAACCATGGAGGTGAAAGATCTAAACACTAAAAACTATGTGACATTATTGGAAGAAATCAAAGAAGAGATAAAGAAATGGAAAATCCTGATGGTCTAGTGGTTAAGGTTCCACGTTCTCACCGCTTTGGCAGCCTGGAATTGCTTCTCCAGTCACAGAACACCACCACCTGTCTGTCAGTTGCCATGCTGTGGTGCTGGCTCACAAAAAAGAACTAGAAGAACTTATAACTAGGATATACAACCATGCACTGGGGCTTTGGGGAGAAGAAAAAAAAAAGAGGAAGATTGGCAGCAGATGTCAACTCAGGGTGAGTCTTTCCCTGCAAAAACAAAAACAAAAACAAAAACAGAAATGGGAAGATATTCCACACTTCCACACTCATGGATTGGAAGAATGAACAGTTAAAATATCCATACTACCTAAAGTAATCTACAGATTCAATGTAATCACAATCAGAATCACAATGACATTCTTCATGGAAATAGAACAAAGACTTCCGAGATTTATATTGAACAACAAAAGATCCCGAATAGCCAAAGAAATCCTGAGAAAAAAGAACAAACTTGGAGGTATTACCCTCCCAGATTTCAAAGTATACAACAAAGCCACAGTAATCAAAACAGCATAGTACTGACAAAAAAACAGACACACAGATCAATGGAACAGAATCGAGAGCTCAGAAATAACTCCACATATCTATAGATAGCTAATCTTTGACAAAGGAGCCAAGAACACACAAAGGAGAAAGGAAAGTCTCTTCAATAAATGTTGTTGGGAAAACTGGACAGCCACATGCAAAAGAGTGAAAGTAGACCATTATCTTATACCATACACAAAAATTAACTCAAAATGGATTAAAGACTTGAACATAACACCTGAAACCATAAAACCCCTAGAAGGAAACATAGGCAGTACACTTTTGACATGAATCTTAGCAGTATCTTCTTGAATACCATGTCTCCTCAGGCAAGAGAAACAAAAGAAAAAATAAACAAATGGGACTACATGAATCTAAAAGGCTTCTGAATGGCAAGGGAAACCATCAACAAAATGAAAAGACAACTTACAAATTGGGAGAAGACATTTGCAAATCATATATCCAATGAGAGGTTAATATCCAAAACATACACGGAATTCATACAACTCAACAGAAAAACAATCTGATCAAAAAATGGGCAGAGGATCTGAACATTGTTCCAAAGAAGATATACAGATGGCCAACAGGCACATGAAAAGATTTAAAACATCAGTAATTATTAAGGAAGTGCAAATCAAAACCACAATAAGATATCACGTCATGCCCGTCAGAATGGCTGTTATTAAGAAGACAAGAAATAAGTGTTGGAGAGGATGTGGGGAAAAGAGAACTCTCATACACTGATGGTGGGAAGGTAAATTGGTGCAGACACAGTGGAAGATAGTATGGAGATTTTCAAATATCTATGATCCAGCTATTCCACGTCTGGGTATTTATCCAAAGAACATGAAAACACTAATTCAAAAAGATATGTGTATCTGTAAGTTCACTGCAGCATTATTCATTATCAAGACTTGGAAAGAACATAAGTGCCATGAACAAATGCATAGATAAAGTAGATGTGGCATATATACATACATACACACACACACACACACACACCAGAATACTATATACAACAGAATACTACTCAGCCATAAAACAGATGAAATCTGGGGCCGGCCTGGTGGCGCAGTGGGTAAGTGTGCAGGTTCTGCTTCGGCAGCCCAGGGTTCACAAGTTCAAATCCTGGGTGCGGACATGGCACCACTTGGCAAGCCATGCTGTGGTAGGCGTCCCACAAATAAAAAGTAGAGGAAGATGGGCACGGATGTTAGCTCAGGGCCAGTCTTCCTCAGCAAAAAGAGGAGGACTGGCAGCAGATGTTAGCTCAGGGCTAACCTTCCTCAAAAAAAAAAGATGAAATCTTGCCATCTGTGACAACACAGTTGTACCTTGAGGGTATTATGCTAAGTGAAATAAGTCATCTGGAGAAAGCCAAGTACCGTATGCTTTCACTCATATGTGGAAGATAAACAAACACACAGACACAGAGAACAGACTGGTGGTTACCAGAGGGGTAGGAGGTGGGGCAGGGGGCAAAAGAAGTACAGGGGTACACTTGTATGGTGATGCATGGCAACTAGACTTCTGGTGGTGAACATGATGCAGTCTATACAGAAGTCAAAATATAATGATGTACACCTGACATTTATATAATGTTATAAACCGACATCACCTCAATAAAATTTTTTTAATACAATAAAATATTCCCAAATCAAGATCTGTAACAATATGTTTGGATCAAGTATGTCTTAGGGAAGGAAAGTTTTTAGAAAGTGATTATCATTTTTATGATTTTTATATAAGTGTAAACTTAAATTGCTTATCTTATAGTCTCTTGCCTCATTTTCTTTAGCTAATGAACACTATGGAACATAAAATACTTCACTGAGAAACAGAAAAGCTTTGAGTAAGGAGAGACTTTTTAATGAAAAGCAAGTTAGCCACATCAACAGTCTTAAAACTGCTATAACGCTGCAGTAAAAATATCAAATCTTAATTGGCTCTTATTAGGATAAACTTCTAGAAAAGAAATCATTATATTAAAGGGTGTGTGGTAAAGGAAACTCTGGTATAGCCTAATGAAGAAACACAATATAGACATTTAAAGTAATACTTTATAGAAATAATATGAAAAATAACTATGATAGTATAAAGAAATGTTAGTGAATGCAAAAGTGAATATCCAATAATGGCTGTAATCACATAATGAGAAAGCCTGTGACTATTAGGAATAGGCCGAATGTTGAAAATACAATGTTTTCCTGCAGACTTTTCAGGATTTTTCATATTCTCTTTAATGAGAAATTACTATTATTTATAAAATGTTATTTGGAATAAAATAAAAATAGCAATAATATTTATTTAGCTCCTATAATGCGTCAGACATTTTGTTAAGAGCTTTATATATATTACCATTTAATCATATAGAACCACCATGAGTTAGGAATTATTATCCCTATTTAAGAGATGAAGAAAGAGGGGCTTAAAGAGATTAATTAAAGTGTCCAAGGTCACACAGTTAAGAAGCAGAAGAGACCGGGCCTGTATGATGCAAAGCCACTATAGTATATCATCTTCTTAAAAATAAAAATTTATTACTTATATATGTGGTCCTCTTTAATCTTCAGGAAAATAATTTGTGCAAAATTTTGTGGACCTTTATTTTCACAAAACAAAGTACAAAATCCTGTTTTCTTTATTAATTTGAAAAATACGAGATCAATGAGGGTATATGTTTTTAGCTCAGATCTGTATAAGTATGTACATGATTTAGTAAATAAGTACTGACTTTCATCCTAAATTTATCATCTTTGCAGCTTGGAAAATAAGCTCTCATGAATAAAAAGCATTCCTTTCATATTAGCCTTTTCTCCAAAGACTGTCAAAGTAGATCAATCCATTTTAATTGGCATATTAAATGTACTAGTCTGCTTCTCAGATTTAAAGCTTGGGTTCACTGAAAATGACAAATGTGACACTGAATTTTCTCAAGCATGCTTCAACACACATGATCTGCTCTATCACAATAATTATGGCATAAAGGTAAAATATTGCTTTAAGTGGCTGACCAAAATTACTCATATTGTATTCACCAGTACGATGGCAAACATACATAGAACTCTCCAAGAACCTCACGAGAGAACATCACTCCTCAGGGCAGTCGGGTTCCCAAAGTCCCGTCCTCTGATTTACAAGAGGGCAGCTCCTTGTAACACAGCTCAGCAAACAAGAGAGGTCAGAATAAGGCTAAAGGATAGGCTTTTCTTCAAAGATCAACAGACCTTTAAAGACTGTTAATAAATTCAAAATAAGAAAAAAAAGCGGGTGAGGGAAGCAGGGAAGTCCCAGGTAAGTTCATAAATTTATTTATATTTACAAATACATATGATTTTTTTCTTAGAGTAAAATGCCAGGAATACAGTTAGGCTCAGTGGGTTGGACCAGAGCAGGGGCACAAACTGAGAACTGAAGTAGAGTCATTAAAACAACAGTAGATCATAATAATCCTTGTACATCTTTATTCTGGACCATAAACCTTGCTTTCTTACTTGGATCTATTTTTCCTCTTTTACATTTCAGCTGTGACTAGAAGAAGTCTTCATCTTGTAGATGAAATATTTCATTATCTCTCATGACTACTACTGGAACTTTTAATTTTGGTAAGTTCCATGGGTTAATTAGAACGATGCTATTAAATGTGTATAAGCTCATTTTTTTACTTCCAGTTTCACTTTTCTCATTTCTGGAAATTGTTGATCAAGGCATTTAACTTTCATTGGCTCTGGTATAAACACCAGTTGACAGGAGACTCTCATTTCCCTCCAAGATTGCAGACAGCATTACCTGAAAGATCCTCTGTGCAGCCATGGGATGTGCAGGCTGGGCTTCCAGAAGCAGTTTCGATGCCTTAACTATGCATTCCATTTTATTATGATAATCATAAGAATGTCTGTTCAGCATTCAAATTCACTCCCACACTTGTAGATAAATTTGGCTTTTGGTTCCTCAAACTTTCTTTCTTAGCCAAGCTAATGAAGTAGAGTTTGTTTTCAATCCTTTAAGTAGAAATTATGCCTCAAAAGGGTTAATCTATTTGAGAGCATTAGAATGAACTGAACCAAATAAAACTGAGCCATATGCAAAATTTCCTTAAATCACCTGAGATTAATAAACCTTTAAGAACCGTGAACAGATATGAAATAAGAATAAAAAGGGAAATAGGTATAAATTCATATTGTAGGAGTGCTATACAACAAATCTACTAAATTTAGGAGAGGCTTATAACCTTTCTTCGATTGCAGCAAACTCACTTCCTGAACAGATGGGCTTCCAACATTTAATAGCTCTTTACTCCCTACAATCTGGCTTCTGGGCACACTATCCACTAAAATCACTCAAAGGTTACCAATAACCTAGATCATGGAAGCCAGCAACGGAAGTGCTAGAAAGAGATTTACACATCAAACCCAGCCAAATAATTTTATAGATTAGAGAACTACATTCCATACATGTTAGGAGACCTTCCCCAGATTACACTGCAGGTGAATCACGCAAGGTCTAAAGACCAGCACCTGCATTTCTGCCAGTGCTGTGCTGTTCCTCCCAGCCAAATAGGTAGTCAAAAGCCTTCTTGAACCACTGTCTCAGAGTCAAAATTCTCCACACTTTCACATCCATCGACACTGTCTTACCTTCTCGTGAGATTCCTTTGTCCTGCCCTTCCTTGCACATCCCTTTACTCTAGCATGTGCATCACCCACACCCTGGCAAAGAACTAAGCCTCAAGCCTGGCCTCCCAAGAACTGTCTGCTCACTGTTTCAATTTCCACCGTGAGCCATGTTCAACAGCAACATGACCTTGTACTTTTTCTTTTAATTATCTGCTAGGGACCTCAGTTAACTACCATGTCTGCATTGGAACGATCAAAATGCAAATATTAATAATAGTTAACATTTGTTGAGGGCTTGACTACAAGTTAGGAGCTGTTGTTTCAAGCTCTTTAGCTGTGTTAACTCATTTAATCCTCACAACTCTATGAGGTGCTATTCTGATTTTACATGCGAGGAAACTGAAGCATAACCCACTTGCCCAAACTTGGATTCAAACCCACATAGTGTGCCTCCAGAGGGTGTGTTCTTCACTGTTTTGCTAGGCAGAACATCCAGCAACATGAAATCGTCATTTATGTTCTTGAATATTAAGACAGCGTTTTCACATCAGAGTGTTTTTTTTCTGTGACTCTTCCTTTGATATTAGAATGGCTTTTTTATGTAAAAACTCTGTTGCATTCAACATCTATTTCAAGAAACAATATCAATTTTTCAGAAGTTGGTTTAAAAATGAAGAAACAAAACCCAATTCCTGGCTGGTCTTATGCTACTGCCTGTTAAATATGTGAGTTTCAGACAGAATCCAGCAAACATTTAAAAAAGTATCAAGTGTGTTTTCCTCTTTAACTAGGAATCTTCTGTATTTTGATTAGTATAATACACATTTCAAAATAAAGTCCATTTGCTATAGAACTCCAGAACCCCCTCCCCCGCCCCCAGTTGCTATAAATGGGTGTCCTCTATAGGGTCACCTTATCCCCAGTGGACAACTGTAATGTAGAATCCAAAGAATCAGTGAAATGTACACAGTCAGCTGCTTACGGTTCTGTACCAGTCAGATCTCTTCCAAATATGAATGAGCAACAAAAGCTGGCAACAAACGCAGTCTTCAAATGACTATTATCTCACACTAACATGGCAGAGGCACTGCAGTGCGAACAATGAAAGTCTCATTCACACATAATCAGTAGGTAGCCAGCACCAGAATTACCTAGGCAACAGAAAATGACGGACACCTAACAGGAGCAAGTTAGGGTGAAAGGAGAGGGAGAGTAAACACTCAAATAAAGAAGCTTGCTAGCGTCCTGAAAGGGTTTTCCTTTGGATAAGGAGGAAGAATATCCCTAAAAAAATTACTAATTATTAGACTTGTGGTCTTGGTCTCATCCTAACAGGGAAGAAGAAAGAAGCGAACAATCAGACCCTTTTAACATGATCAATCCCATCACACATTTTGTACTGATGTGACACCTTTGCATTTAATTTTTCAGATAATTTCCACAGGCCTCCCAGTGTTCTAAGGCACAGGTACAACTATTTTTCTGTGATGTGATATTGAGCCAGTCTGTTCAGTTAATAAGCTCTTTCCTTTGTTAATTTCTTCACACCATTATGAAAATCATTGCTTTCAAATGCTTGATATCCCCTCCTCCTTTCCTTCTTCAGGTAACACCTTCATATTGGTTTTGCCACTTGTCAACTGTGTGACCTTGGAAAAACTACTTAACCACTCTGAGACTCACATTATCTATCTGTAAAATGAGTATGATAATATTTATTTCAGAAAAGTGTTAAAATCAGATATAATACATATAATACATATAAAATATCTGTACAGTAGGAGCACAATCAAGAGTAGCTATTCTTATTTCTCTCATTTCCTTTCTCTTGCCCTGACAAATACCAAACTAGGCTGATAGAAGACAAAGAACAAGACACATTCTCTGACTCTGAGGACCCTTGCCAAGCAACAACTACAACAGCATAAGTGCTGTAACATGGAATATGTGAAGAGTGATAGGAAAGCAGGCTTAGTGGGACAGCTTCTAAACCCACATGACTTGTTTTTAGGGAGTAGTTTATAGGATGACTGGATAATCTGGTCTTTTGTAGAATTTATCTTCTCTAAATCAAATGCAACATAGGAAAGTGGGAGTAAGAGGAGCAGGCATTGTTACCCTACTTATAAGAACATAGGACAGATTAACAGTTTGGGGTAAATTATTTTCTTTCAAATATTTCTTTACCAGACAATATGAATATTTTTGGCATTTAATTTACCTGGTTTGCATCTACTTGGGGCCATCACAACTGTTTAATGAACATCTATTCTACTTAAATCCCAGTGTTAGGTTTATCGACCAACATCTGTAGAAACATAGAGTGTAGCTGGAGAAAAGACACTTAACAAAAACAATGAGATAAGACTTAACTCTAGGAGGTGAAGCCCAGGCTTCCAGTTCCAGAGAGAAAAGTGAGCACAGGCACTCAATTCTCATTTCTTCTCAGACCCCACAGAAATGACCATAAAGATGTTAAAAATAAATAAACAAGACTAAAGCCACAGCATTGAAGAGAAAACATCAAATAAGATATTTCAGCACATTTCTAGTATGAAAGATGGCAAAAGGAAGTGCATTAATGCATAAAGCAGAGCAGAGGAAGCCCATATATCCCAAACTATGCCACTTACAGTATCACCAAAATGCTGCCACAGGCGTGGTAGCTGCTCCACTAAATAGAGGGGGACTCCAGAGGGGCACTTGGTTTGCAGATACAATGGAGGGCAGATGGGAGAAGTGGGGCATGACACACAACGGATTAAAGGCCACAGTGGCCAGCCCCATGCCCCACGTAGAGAATCACAGTCAGCAAGAAAACAGAGTTTTTCTCTTAATACACTGACCAAACTGGCTGGGGTGAGTTATGCTTCCAGTGGAGGCAACAGCTTCCTCAAAGTTCTCCCTTCACATCTGGCGTTTGGCAAGGGTGACGAGGGTCTAGTCCATTTTCCACAAGATCCTGAGAGACGAAACTGCTCACTGCATCTCCCTAACCCTTGTGGAGCTGGTGGGGAGAGATCACTTGAGACACTGAGAATAACCGCACCATTTCTCACACTGATACGACTGGACAAAGGAGGATCATCAGGTAGGTGACAGAATAACCAGCAGGAGGAAAGAGAAACACCACCTTAATGAAACACAAAAATTACTTTGGATACTATGTTTAGTGAAATAAGCTAGACACAAAAAGGTAAATATTGTATGATTCCACTTACATGGGGCACCTAAAATAGGCAAATTCATAGAGACAGAAAATAGAATAGAGGTTACTAGGACGTGGAGGGAGGGGAGAAGGAAGAGTCATTGTTTAATGGGTACAGACTTTTTGTTGGGGATGATGAAAAAGTTTTACGTACAGATAGTGGTGATGGTTATACAACATTGTAAATACATTTAATGCTGTGAATTGTACACTTATGAGTGGTTAAAATGATAAATATTATGTTATGTATATTTTGCCACAATAATAAAAAATTAAATTACTTTGGAGATTTAACAAATGGTATTATTACAACTAGACATCCATATGCAAAGAATCAAATTGGATCCCTATCTCACAACATATACATAAATTGACTCAAAATGGATCAGAGACCTAAATGTAAGAGACAAACCTATAAAATTCTTAGAAGACAATGTCAGCATAAATCTTACGATCCTGGATTAAGCAATGGTTTCTTAGCTATGACACCATAAACATAAGCAACCAAAGAAAAAATAGATAAATTAGACTTCATCAAAATGGAAAACTTCTGTGTTTCAAATGACACCATCAAGAAAGCAAAATGACAGTCTACCAAATGGGATAAAACATTTCCAAATCATATAAGGAACTCATACCTAGAATACATAAAGAACTCTTATAATACAATAATAAAAAGACAAATAACCCAATTTAAAAATGACATAGACATTTCTCCAAAGATATATATGCAAATTGCCAATAAACACATGAAAAGATGTTCATCAACATTACTAACTAGGGAAGTGCAAAAAAAACCCCACAATGATATACCACTTCTCACCCATTAGAATGGCTATAATCATAAGACAGATAATAACAAGTGTTGACAAGAATGTAGAGAAATTGGAACCCTCATATGCTGCTGGTAGGAACGCAAAATAATACAGTCACTTTGGAAAATAGCCTAGCAGTTCCTCAAAATGTTACAAAGAGTTAGCATATGATTCAGCAATTCCATTATATACAAGAAACATGAAAACATGTCACAAAAATTTGTACACAAAATTTCATAGCAGCATTATTCATAATGGCCAAAAAGCGTAAACCACCTAAATGTCCATCACCTGATGAATGGATAAATAAAATGTGGTATGTACATACAATAGGATGTTATTTGGCCATAAAAAGGAATGAAGTACTGATACATGCTACAATGCTGATGAATTTTGATAACATTATGGGAGTAAAATAATCCAGTCAAGAAATATCACATATTATATAAAACCATTTATATGATATGTCCCAAACAGGAAAATACACACAGATAGAAAGTAGATTAGTAGTTGCCTAGTCTTGGGGTAGGTAGAGAGAGACAGGCTGAGGAAAGTGGAGAGTGACTGTTAAAGGATACAGGGTTTCTTTCAGGCGTGATGAAAATGTTCTAAAATTGATTGTGGTGAATATACTAAAAACTATTGAATAGCACACCTTAAATTAGTGAATTGCATAGGATGTAAATTATATCTCAGTAACGCTTTTATAAAAAATAAATGTTCAATAAATGATAGCTATTATTGTTTTACAAAATTACCCTGGAGAAAAAAGATGCTTCAAGGAACAGAAGAAATCTTAAATCTAAACTTTACTTATGAAAGACTTATGAAGATAAATTATCCATTAAAAAAGGGAAGTGGGAGGCAGAAGGATCCAAGATGGCGCCGTGAGTAGTCCTCTTTGTCTCTCCCCCTTCGAGTCTACAATTATTTGGACACTTATCGCTTAACAAAGGATATCCAGACAGCATCTCAGGACATCTGAGAGACCCACGCGACTATACATCGGAAGGCGGACGGACTTTCCTCCGGGAGGATGTGGAAATAGGGGAAAACTCTCCGACTCCGACCGAACAGCCTAGTACCCACAAGCGGCTTTCTTCCAACGGACGCCCCCAGAAGATCAACACACATCTAGGGCAGGAGCGAGCACACAACAGAGGAGCGACGGTGGAAACAGGTGACCAGAACCCTACCTAAACCCCCCGCAATTACTCCTAAACGCAGAGGGAAACTCTAGAGCTACACACCTGAGCCCGTGAAGAGAGTCTCTCCCCGCCATTGGCGGGGAGATCCCGCCTAGTGTTCACGGCGCCCGGAGGGTCCCAGAGAGAATTGCTGAGGGTACGGAGGTCCCCCGGCTGCCACTGCCTGCACGGTGGGGCTGGGGATTGCCGGAGATCTCGGAGCGGACTGGGGCTGGGTGAAGCTCTAGAGGCCGACTCCGCGCCCTGGAGGGGAAGCTCCAGAGTTCCGCCCAGGCAGCAGACAAAACTCTCTGTCTGCCATTAGCGGAGGGGCCACGCCTAGCATTCACAACTCCGGGAAAGTCCCGGAGAGAATCCCAGAGGGCGGGGCGACCCCCAGCTGCCGTTGCCCGCCCCGTGGGGCTAGGGATTGCCGGAGATCTCGGAGAGGACTGGGGCTGGGTGAAGGTCCAGAGTTCTTCCCGGGCCGCAGACAAAACTCTCTGTCTGCCATTAGCGAAGGGGCCACTCCCAGCATCCACAACTCCGGGAAAGTCCCGGAGAGAATCCCAGAGGGCGGGGCGACCCCCAGCTGCTGTTGCCCGACCCGTGGGGCTAGGGATTGCTGGAGATCTCGGAGATCTCAGAGAGGGCTGGGGCTGGGTGAAGCTGCAGAGGCCGGCTCCACGCCCTGGAGGGGAAGCTCCAGAGTTCCGCCCGGGCAGCAGACAAAACTCTCTGTCTGCCATTAGAGGAGGGGCCATGCCCAGCATCCACAACTCCGGGAAAGTCCCGGAGAGAATCCCAGAGGGCGAGGTGACCTTGAGCTGCTGTTGCCCGCCCCGTGTGGCTAAGGATTGCCGGAGATCTCGGAGCGGACTGGGGCTGGGTGAAGCTCCAGAGGCTGGCTCTGCACCCCGGAGGGGAAGCTCCAGAGTTCCGCACGGGCAGCAGACAAAACTCTCTGTCTGCCATTAGCGGAGGGGCCACTCCCAGCATCCACAACACCAGGAGGGTCCCGGAGAGGAGAATATCAGTCAGGGCAGCAGCTGATCAGCTACCACTGAAATCAGGATCTCCGGCTATCCCCCAAGACAGGGCAAAGTGCTCCCCGAGTTCCTGGGGAACAGGACTGGGGCTGGGTGGAGTTCCAGTGACCCAGCTCCATAGCCTAGGGGGAAACACTACAGGCTCACAGCAGCCTCAGGGAAAGCCTCTGCACAGGACTAGTAGAAAGCACCCATCCGGCAGCCACAAGGCTGGAAGACCCCGGGACAAAAGTACCATAGCTAGGTGAACTAACCACAGACTGTAGAAGATGCCAATAGCTCTCCTGCGACCCATAGTGGACAAGTGAGATTTTGTGGGTGCCGACAGTGACGGAGTGACAAATATAAGTGATCCTACCCCTGGCCACTGGAAAAGCCCATAACACCGTTGCAGACCCCAAGGAGGGAGCACGTCTAGGTGGGCTGCAACAGTAGGCACCAGCAGCCTGAAGCCCCCCTGTGACGGCCCCCACGGCAGAGGAGGGAATCCAAAGGACCACTGTGACTATGAGAAGGGGCCCAGGCCCAGTTAGCAAGTGCGGATAGGGTTCCTGGTTGGTGCAGTACAAACAGTTGCTCCCCCACCACAGCAGCAGAAACAAGTGAAAGGAGCAACTAAACTCTATCTCTATGTGAAGGCACAAATCAACAACATCAAGCAATATGAAAAAATACATTAAATCTCCAGAACAGAAGGAAAATAACAAACACACAGAAAACAATCCCAAAGAAAATGAGATATATAACCTAAATGATGATGACTTCAAAACAGCCATCATTAAAATGCTCACTGAGTTAAGAGAGAATTCTGACCGACAACTCAATGAGTTCAGGAGCTATGTCACAAAAGAGTTTGATAAGATAAAGAAGAACCAAACAGAAATATTGGAAATGAAGAACACAATAGAGGAGATTAAGAAAAATCTAGATGCTCTGAACAGTAGGGCCGATAATATGGAGGAAAGAATTAGCAATTTGGAAGATGGCAATATAGAAATGCTGCAGGCAGAGGAGGAGAGAGAAGTAAGACTAAAAAGAAATGAAGAAACTCTCCGAGAATTATCAGACACAATTAGGAGATGCAACGTAAGGATTATAGGTATACCAGAGGGAGAAGAGAAGGAGAAAGGGGCAGAAAGCCTATTCAAAGAAATAATGGCTGAGAATTTCCCAAATCTGGTAAGAGAGATGGATCTTCAGGTGACAGAAGCCAATAGATCTCCAAACTTTATCAATGCAAGAAGACCAACTCCACGGCATATAGTAGTGAAGCTAGCAAAAGTCAACGACAAGGAGAAAATACTAAGGACAGCCAGGCAAAAGAAACTAACCTACAAAGGAACCCCCATCAGGCTATCAGCAGATTTCTCAGCAGAAACTTTACAGGCTAGAAGAGAGCGGAATGATATATTCAAAAATCTGAAGGACAAAAATCTACAGCCGAGAATTCTCTACCCAGCGAAAATATCCTTCAAATACGATGGAGAAATAAAAACTTTCCCAGATAAACAAAAATTAAGGGAGTTCATTGCCACAAAACCTCCTCTTCAGGAAATCCTCAGGAAAACCCTCATTCCTGAAAAATCCAAAAAAGGAAAGGGGCTACAAAACCAAGAGCAGAGGAGATAAGTAGAAGGACAACAACAGAGAGTAGCAGCTATTCATCAGAACAGATTAAACCATGGGAAGAGAAACAAAGGAAATTGAAGAAAACCAGAAAATAAGACACAAAATGGTAGTGGTAGGCCCCCACATCTCAATAATCACTCTAAATGTAAATGGATTGAACTCCCCAATCAAAAGACACAGAGTGGCAGGATGGATCAAAGAACAAGACCCAACAATATGCTGCCTCCAGGAAACACACCTCAGCCCCAAAGACAAACACAGACTCAGAGTGAAGGGATGGAGAACAATACTCCAAGCTAATAATGAACAAAAGAAAGCAGGTGTCGCTATACTAATATCAGACAAGGTAGATTTCAAAGCAAAACAGATAAAGAAAGACAAAGAGGGACAGTATATAAATGATAAAAGGGACTCTCCACCAAGAAGACATAACACTTATAAATATATACGCACCCAACACAGGAGCACCAAAATTTGTAAAGCAACTCTTAATAGAACTAAAAGAAGACATCAACAACAATACAATAATAGTAGTGGACCTCAACACACCATTAACACCAATGGACAGAACATCCAGATAGAAAATCAACAAGGAAATAATAGAATTAAATGAAAAATTAGACCAGATGGACTTCATAGATATATATAGAACACTTCATCCAAAAACAGCAGGTTACACATTCTTCTCAAGTGCACATGGAACATTCTCAAGGATTGACCATATTTTGGGAACCAAAGCAAACATCAATAAATACAAGAGAGTTGAAATAATATCAAGCATCTTTTCTGATCACAATGCTATTAAACTAGAAATCAACTACAAGAAAAAAGCACAGAAAGGTGCAAAAATGTGGAGACTAAACAACACGCTTCTCAACAAACAATGGATCATTGAAGAAATTAAAGAAGAAATCAAATTTTATCTGGAGACAAATGAAAATGAGAACACGACATACCAAATCATTTGGGATGCAGCAAAAGCAGTCCTAAGAGGGAAATTCATCGCAATACAGGCTCACCTCACTAAACAAGAAAAAGCTCACATAAGCAACCTCAAACGACACCTAACAGAACTAGAAAAAGAAGAACAAACAAAGCCCAGAGTCAGTAGAAGGAGGGAAATAATAAAAATAAGAGCAGAAATAAACGATATTGAAACAAAAAAGACAACAGAAAGGATCAATGAAACAAAGAGTTGGTTCTTCGAAAGAATTAACAAAATTGACAAACCCCTAGCCAGACTCACCAGGAAAATAAGAGAGAAATCGCAAATTAATAAAATTAGGAATGACAGAGGAGAAATCACAACAGATACCAATGAAATACAAGAGATCATAAGAGAATACTATGAAAAACTATATGCCAACAAATTGAACAACCTGGAAGAAATGGACAAATTCCCAGACTCCTACAATCTCCCCAAACTGAATCAGGAAGAAATGGAGAATCTGAATAGGCCAATCACAAGTAAGGAAATAGAAACGGTAATCAAAAACCTCCCCAAAAATAAGAGTCCAGGACCAGACGGCTTCTCTGGAGAATTCTACCAAACATTCAAAGAAGACTTAATACCTATTCTCCTCAAACTGTTCCAGAAAATTGAGAAAGATGGAGAACTCCCTAACACATTCTATGAAGCCAACATCACTCTGATCCCCAAACCTGACAAGGACAACACAAAGAAGGAGAACTACAGGCCGATATCACTGATGAACATAGATGCAAAAATCCTCAACAAAATTTTGGCAAACCGATTACAGCAATACATCAAAAAGATTATACACCATGATCAAGTGGGATTTATACCAGGGACACAGGGATGGTTCAACATCCGCAAGTCAATCAACATGATACACTACATCAACAAAATGAAAAACAAAAACCACATGATCATCTCAATAGATGCAGAGAAAGCATTCGACAAGATCCAACACCCATTTATGATAAAAACCCTCAGTAAAATGGGTATAGAAGGAAAGTACCTCAACATAATAAAGGCCATATATGATAGACCCACAGCCAACATCATACTCAATGGACAAAAACTGAAAGCCATCCCTCTGAGGACAGGAACAAGACAAGGGTGCCCACTTTCACCACTCCTATTCAACATAGTACTGGAGGTGCTGGCCAGAGCAATTCGGCAGGAAAAAGAAATAAAAGGAATCCAAATAGGTAACGAAGAAGTAAAACTCTCGTTGTTTGCAGACGACATGATCTTATATATAGAAAACCCCAAAGAATCCACAGAAAAACTATTAGAAATAATCAACAACTACAGCAAAGTAGCAGGGTATAAAATTAACGTGCATAAATCAGTAGCATTTCTATACACTAACAATGAACTAACAGAAAAAGAACTCAAGAACTCAATCCCATTCACAATTGCAACGAAAAGAATAAAATACCTTGGGAGAAACTTAACCAAGGAAGTGAAGGATCTATACAATGAAAACTACAAGACTTTCTTGAAAGAAATTGACGATGACATAAAGAGATGGAAAGACATTCCTTGCACATGGATTGGAAGAATAAACATAGTTAAATTGTCCATACTACCTAAAGCAATATACAGATTCAATGCTATCCCAATCAGAATCCCAAGAACATTCTTCACAGATATTGAACAACCAATCCTAAAATTCATATGGGGCAACAAAAGATCGCGAATTGCTAAAGCAATCCTGAGCAAGAAAAACAAAGCCGGCGGAATCACAATCCCCGATTTCAAAACATACTACAAAGCTACAGTGATCAAAACAGCATGGTACTGGTACAAAAACAGGTCCACAGATCAATGGAACAGAATTGAAAGCCCAGAGATAAAACCACACATCTATGGACAGCTAATCTTCGACAAAGGAGCAGAGGGCCTACAATGGAGAAAAGAAAGTCTCTTCAACAAATGGTGCTGGGCAAACTGGACAGCCACATGCAAAAGATTGAAAATTGACCAGTCTTTTTCACCACACACCAAAATAAACTCAAAATGGATCAAAGACCTAAAGATTAGGCCTGAGACAATAAGTCTTTTGGAAGAGAATATAGGCAGTACACTCTTTGACATCAGTTTCAAAAGAATCTTTTCGGACACTGTAACTCCTCAGTTGAGGGAAACAATAGAAAGAATAAACAAATGGGACTTCATCAGACTAAAGAGCTTCTTCAAGGCAAGGGAAAACAGGATTGAAACAAAAAAACAGCTCACTAATTGGGAAAAAATATTCACAAGCCACTTATCCGACAAAGGGTTAATCTCCATAATATACAAAGAACTCACACTGCTTAACAACAAAAAAACAAACAACCCGATCAAAAAATGGGCAGAGGACATGAACAGACATTTCTCAAAAGAAGATATGAATATGGCCAATAGACACATGAAAAGATGTTCATCATCGCTAATCATCAGGGAAATGCAAATCAAAACTACACTAAGATATCACCTTACACCCGTTAGATTGGCAAAAACATCCAAAACCAAGCGCGACAAATGTTGGAGAGGTTGTGGAGAAAGAGGAACCCTCATACACTGTTGGTGGGAATGCAAACTTGTACAGCCACTATGGAAAACAATATGGAGATTTCTCAAAAAGTTAAAAATAGAAATACCCTATGACCCAGCCATCCCATTACTGGGTATCTATCCTAAGAACCTGAAATCAGAAATCTCAAGAGTCCGTTGCACCCCTATGTTCATCACAGCATTATTTACAATAGCCAAGACGTGGAACCAACCTACATGCCCAGAAACTGATAATTGGATAAAGAAGATGTGGTATATATACACAATGGAATACTACTCAGCCATAAAAAAAGACAAAATTGGCCCATTCACAGCAACGTGGATGGACCTCGAGGGTATTATGTTAAGCGAAATAAGCCAGTCAGAGAAAGACAAACTCTATGTGACTGCACTCATAGGTGGAAGTTAGTATATTGATAAGGAGATCTGATCGGTGGTTACCGGGAAAAGGGGGGGTGGGGAGAGGTCACAAAGGGGGAAGTGGTGTACCCACAACATGACTAACAAAAATGTACAACTGAAATCTCACAAGGTTGTAATCTATCATAACATTAATAAAAAAAAAAAAAAAAAAGGGAAGTGGGAACAAGATGCCTAGACTCAGTTTTCCCTGCTGCTCTAAATACAATTATTTACCCCAGAAATAATCAATGAATGACAATTAAAGGACTCCGAAAGCTGTAAAGAAGAAGGCAGACTGGACTGGCTAAGAACCTCAGGACTTGAAGAATGGCAATGGAGTGAGACTCCTGAGATCCCACATATGCTGGGCTGAGCACCGGAGAGGCCTGCAGCCGAAAACAACCAACAGGCATAGACAAAAAAAAAAATAAACAGAAAAACAATAAAAGTCTGTTCTCTCTGATGAAAGGACTGGGAAACAGGAAGCACAACAGTGACCCAGTGGGGAGGCCCAACCCTAGCTCCTCAACTGAGGTACTTGTGGGTCAATTTGCCTTTAGCAGCAGCTTCAAAGCCCTAGTGGGCCCACCCAACCTCTGCTTCACAACCAGGGCACTGGTGAGCCAATTCAACTGTAGCATCAGCAAAGAAGCCCCAGTGAACTGTCCCGACCCCTGCTCCACAAATTAGGCTTCAGTAGGCAGTCCAATTCACTTGCAGTAGCAGCAGTAAAGTTCCAAGAGCCATCCCAATCCCCACTTCACCACCACTGCACCAGCAAGCAGTCTGGTCTGCCAGCAACAGCAGCTTCACAACAGTGACAAGCCTACCCAACCCCTGCTCCACACCTGGGGAAACTGTGAGGGGGCCAAGCCACCCACATCAGCTGAGCCCAGCTGGAGTCAGGCCAGAGAGAAATGGCGTATTACCCATAGAAGAACACAAATTTGAACTGACAAGGGATTTCTCATCTGAAACTATGGAGGCTAGAGGAAGTGGCACAATAATTCTTACTGCTGAAAGGAAACAATTATCAATCAGGAATCCTATATCTAACAAAAGCACCCTTCAGGAATGAAGGGGAAATAAAGACATTATCAGACAAAGGAAACTAATAAATTTGTTGCTAGCAGACCTATTCACAAATGATATCTAAAGAAAGCTATCCAAACGGAAAGAAAATGATAAAATGAGGTATACACTTACAATGGAATGTTATTTGGCTGTAAAACGAATTAAGTACTAATATATGTTACCAGATTGATGAATTTTGAAAACACTATGCAAGTGAAAAAAGTCAGCCACAAAATACTACATATTATATGAAATCATTTTCCCAGAAGGGTGAGATATTCAGACAGGAAAGAATAATGGAATGGTTAAGAGTTGAGATAAGCACAATAGACTCTCCTTTACCTTATGAGTTTCTTTAATCAAATTTTACAGTTGAAGCAAAAATTTTCGCACAATCTAATGTGCTGGTCAATGAACGCAGAGGAAATACTTAAGAAAATTATGCTTAAAAAGTGAAAAAAGGAAAGAAAACTAAATGGAAGTAAAGTTTCTACACTTCACTTAAAATGGTAAAATTTTGATACTAGTAGGCTTTTGATAACATTAACTATGTACATGGTAATTCCTAGAACAACCACGATGAAAATTTAAGAAAGCAATATACTAAAAAATAGTATAAATAAATCAAAATGGAATTCTAAGAAATGTTCAAATAATCCATAAGATGTCCTTCAATGGACGAATGGTTAAACAATGGTATAGTCATGCCATGAAATACTGCTCAGCAATAAAAAGGAGCAAACTTGACAGCATGCAGCAACTTGGATCAATCTCATGGGAATTACGCTGAGCAAAAAAAGTCAATCCAAAAGGCTATATACCATATACTTCCACTTATCTAACATTCTTGACATGACAAAATTATAAAAAAGAGAAGAGATTAGTGATTGCCTCGGGTTAAAAATGGGGGTGAGGGAGTGGGTGTGGTTAAAAAGGGTAACACAAGGAAGCCTTATGATGATATGGTGATGGTACAATTAAGTATCTTGACTGTGGCAGAAGTTACAGAAAGCTACACATGTGATTAAAATGGACAGAGCTCTACACACACATGCACACGTGAGTGTGTGCGTAACTGGTAAAATCTGAACAAGTTCCACGGATTGTACCAACGTCAGTTTCCTGGTTTTCATGCTGTACTATGCTATATAAGGCATTAACATTGTAGGAGGTTGTGTGAAAGATTAACAGACCATCTCTAGACACTTTGAAATTTCTTGTGGATCTGTACTTATTTTAAAACAAAAAGTTTAAAAAAAACTTTTTATTCAATTGATACCTCAAAAATTTTTGACTCTCCAAATCTGTAATATTGTGATAATTTTAAATAAAAAACAAGGAAGCTTAGAAAAAATAATTAGAGAACAAGAATGAGCTATTAGATATTAAAATATGACTTTCAAAAGAAACTCAACAGAAGAGCTGGAATAAAAGTTAAGGAAGATTTCCTGAATGTAGAACAAAACACCCACAAAGAAATAGAAAACATACGAAAAAGAGGGAAGAGATTCAGAGGACCATTCCTATAGGTCTAAGATCTCACTAACAAGAATTCCAACAGCTGGGGCTGGCCCTGTGGCATAGTGGTTAAAGTTCAGCGCGTTCCACTCCAGCAGCCCGAGTTTGCAGGCCCAGACCTACACCACTGATTGGCCATGCTGTATAAAGTGGAGGAAGCTCAGGGCTAATCTTCCTTAGGCAAAAAAACCAAACAAACAAACAAAAAAAACACACACAAAAAAACAGCCCTAAGAGAAAGGATAGAGAAAATAAAGAAAATTATCAAATAAATAATTTTAAAAAGTTTCTCACGGCTGAACAAAGTCACAAAATGAAAGGGCCCACTACATGTGTAAAAGTAAAACATCAAGCAAAAGAGTTACATCTACATTATTCAGAAATTTGGTGAAAACAGATATGGAGTTAAAAAAAAGGCTTTTCTGGAGATGGAGAAATGGCAGACTGGTTAATGCTTTCAATGGACTGCAACGCAATTGCATCGTAATCTCATCTGTATTATTTCATTTTTTACAATATGCATTTATGTAACATTTATTTGTATTCAAAGAAAAAGGCACTGCATGGCGCTTGGATTTTAAGGATTCTGACTAAAAAGGAAGCCCAGGTTTCAGGACAGAAGTTGCACTAAATGTAGAGGTCTGGGGGTGGTCGAGGGCAGGGTGTGACATTAGATCAACAAGTCTGTGGAGACTGTAGTACAGGGAGGGTTGGGAGAAAATGCAGGATTATAGGTGAAAAACAAGGAATTGAGGTGATTGTATAGGGCTGTCAACGTCAGGATACAGAGTTTAGAATCTATCTTGTAGGTAGTTGAAAGTCAGGGAAGGTTTTAGGCAAAAAAATAACATGAATTGTACCATGCTTTATAAGATCATGTGTCCTCAAGCACAAAGAATCGACAGGAGGAGAGGCTGAAGACAGAGAGATTATAAAAATCGTCTCACTGAGGAGTAACACAGTCTGAGTGGTACGTGGCAGTGGGGATGAACATGAAGAGACAAAGGTAGATGTTACCGTGAAGACAAAGCCAATGTGACCATCGACTGAATAGAGAAGCTACTGGCCTGAGAAGGAACTAGTGAAGACTGTCCCTATCCAAGACAGGGACTATGGAAAGGACGGCAGGTTTGAAGAGAGAACATAACAAACTTGGCATTAGAAATCTTGGGTTTTATTTTTATTTTATTTTTTAAACCACTTTATTGAGATATGATTGACATGCAAAAAACTATACATATTTAATGGATACAACTTGATAAGTTGGAGATAGTGCACAACCAGAAATATCGGGTTTTAAATACTAGATTTGTGGAGAGATGATCACTAGGTAGTTAGAAATTCAAGTTTAAATATTAGGAAAAAGGTCAGGATTAGAGAAACAGATTTAGAGATATTTGCATAAGTTCACTATTTTCCATAACATACCTTCCTCCCACACATACCTTCAAGTACACTCAAACATTCAGGTTAAACATTGAGTACCTCCTATACAACAGGTGTTATGGTACTACGACAGGTACGGAAGCTATAAAAATGAATAAAACATAGCTTCTTATCTCTAGGAGCTTACATTCTAAGATCTCCGAAAGGTTTTTTTTTTCTCTTGGTCAGAATCTCACAACACTGTATTTCACCAGTCCATGTCACCCAAAATAGCAATGGACATGGGCATGCCAGGTCTTGGCTACTGCCTAAATGGCTGAGAAAGTGACAAGGGCACCTCACCATTTTATACACCACCACAACCAAGCTGCCAGCAGGGTGGGGCATGACAGCTCCCAGCAATTTTCTGCTGCCAATCCTCCCCATCATCTTCCTCTCAGGAACCATATGCAACTCTGCACAGATATAATGTACCACATGGCTGCAGGAGAGAAGCCCATGTCTTTACCCTAGAGCAAGTTTCTCAGCTGGGATGTGGCTCCATCTGGAAGGCATGTCACAGATAATTTAATAGCAACATCAGAAAATGATTTCAATATGAAAACAATACATGTAGAGTGAATTCTCTATAAATTTCACTCTCACTTATACTCTGATAAGCTTTCTCAAGTGGGAGAGAAAAGAGTTGCAAGTATATTATCTGTTCAAAAATAAACACAACCCACAGCCTTCCTTATATGTGTCAAGCATTAAAAAACTGCTTATACTGTTGATTTTGCTAGCCATGGGCTTTGATGTTCTCTGGCTCCTGTCCCCACATCTCAAACCTGTGACCTATTACTTTATTTTCTAGAGAAGTAGATCACACATGTGAAATGCTATGTAAATGATACATGCTAGTCTTAAAATGGCTCAGAGTCACAGCACTGGGTAGTATGAAGTTAAACATATTCCCTATTTTATCATTTCTTGAAGTGAAACTGCGTATCTCAAATCTGTACAGAATGTACACTTGCACTACACTGACCCGAGTGGTAACTAAGATAAAGGTTAAATCCTCATCTTATATAGGAGCTAACAGGCCAGTGAAAAATTTCTATCACATCTTAACATAGGGATTTTATGTTCTTGAGAAAATCTTAACATTTATTTATAAGTCTTCCAAACAGCTTCCCATCTAACCACTCAGTGTAATTACATGTGTTGTTGAAGACCAGCAAAAGACTCAGAAATAGTGATAGAACCTAATAGAGTTGGTTGGCTCTCCTTTCTCTCATTAAAACAAGCATCTATTTGCATGTGTGTGTATGTGTGTTGAGTGTGTGCGTGGTATACGTATATATACGTTTTTTTAAAATAAAAGGAGGATTTCAATTTTGTAAGCATATTTTCTCTAAGTGCTGATGCTATTCTTATTAAACAAATGATAACTGCTTGGAATCCCAGCCACACATTCAGGTTCATTCTCTTTCTCCTCAGGCAGTTTCCAAAATTCACAACATTTTCATTTCAACAGCCCTCATTACTGGTATCATTTAATAGTGGAGAGTTTCCTCAAGTCAATACCAATCTTGCTGATCCTGCAAACACTTAATGTTGTTGACATAACACAATCTGAATCCATAGCTACTAAATGCAAAAAATTAAAAACCATTCCTTCATCCGACAGGTACCAAGTACTAAGAACAACTCTGTCAGTCACTTAGTCTTGTCACGGAGACACAGCATTGGAGAGACATCAAGCACAGGGCCTTTCACGGGACCCCACTCCCTTCAATAATAGTGCCATCTCATCTATCTCCTGGCCACCCATATATACTGTATCTTCTCAAAGACATTTGACACCTTAAACTCAACCACTACGAAGACGAAAACGTGTACCTGGAAGACATCTTGTTGGACATATCTGGCTCATACTTCCTCATTAACAAAGAGCCCTTTACCACAGGTAAATCTTAACTAACCAGAAGAGGGAGAAACCTTGCCCTCAGAAGGAGCAATAAAAACCCAATCAGAACTAAATTATTCTTCAATTAAGCTTTTAATGCCTTCGGCTGAGTCTAAATTAAGAAATAAAATATCTCTTTACCTGATTGGAAAACCTCATGCTCACATTACGTTGATTCTGTAGTGGGACATAGCGTTGGACAGGATCAATATCTTTAGGACTGATTAATTCATCAGCTGAAAAAAAAGAAGGAAAATGACATTATCAAAATTACAACTGTACAACACAATAAACCAACTAGACCTAACAGATATCCATAGAACATTCCATTCAATAAGAGCAGAATACACATCCTTCTCAACACACATAGAACACCTTCCATATGCTAGGCCATAAAACAAGTTTCAATAAATTTAAAAGGATCAAAATCATAGAAAGTATGTTCTCTGATCACAATAGAACAAAATTAGAAATCAGTAACAGAAAGAAGTTTTAGAAATTCACAAATATGTGGAAATTAAACAACATACTACTAAATAACCAATGGGTCAAAAAAGAAACCAAAAGAGAAATCAGAAAATACTTTCTGATGTACTTTCTGATGAGATGATTGAAAATGAAGACATAACATACCCTAACTTATGGGATATGGGTAAAGCAATGCTCAGAGGGAAACTTGTATCTGTAAATGCCTATATTAAAACAGAAGAAAAACCTCATATCAATAATCTATGCTTCCACATTAAGACAGTGGATGAAAGAGAGCAAACTAAGTCAAAGTCAAGCAGAGGAAGGAAATAATAAAGATCAGGGTAGAAATTAATGAAATAAAGAAAAACAATAGAGAATATAAATGAAACCAAAAGTAGATTCTTGAAAAGCTCAAAAGTTGACAAACCTTTAGCTAGACTGACCAAGACAAAAAGAAAGCTTTGACTCAAATTACTAAATCAGGAATGAAAGAAAGAACATTACTACGAACTTTAAGGAATATAAGAGAATACCATGAACAGACATATGCCAACAATTCAGATAACCCAGATGATATGGACAAATTCCTAGAAACACACATATTACCAAAACTGACTCAAGAAGAAACAGAAAATCTGAACAGATGTATAACAACTGACTGAAACTTCCCACCCAAAAAAAGCTCAGAACCAGATGGCTTCATTGGTAAATTTTCTCAAACAGTTAAAGAAGAACTAAAACCAACCTTTCACAAACTTTCTCAAAAAATAGTAGGGAGAACACTTCCCAACTCATTCTAAGAGGCCAGCACTACCCTACTTCCAAAATCAAAGACACCACAAGAAAAGAAAATTACAACCCAAAATCTCTTCTGAATATAGACACAAAAATCCCCAACAAAAATACCAGCAAACCAAAGTGAGTAACATATAAAAAGGATTACACATTATGACCAAGTGAGATTTATCCCACAAATGCAAGGATGGCTTAACATCCCCAAATCAGTAATTCTAATACACCATTTCAAGAGAATAAAGGACAAAAAACTACATGATCATCTCAGTAGACACAGAAAACACACTTGACAAAATTCAACATCCTTTCTTGATAAAAAGCATTCAATAAACTAGGGATAAAAGGGAACTTCCCCAACCTGATAAAGGGCATCTATGAAAAACCAATGGCTAATATCACACTCATAGTAAAAGACTGAATGTCACAAAGATTAGGAACAAGACAATGATGTCCACTCTTGGCACTTCTATTCAACATTGTACTGGAGGTTCCAGCCAGAGAAATTAGGCAAGAAAACGTAATAAAAGGCATCCAAATTGAAATGAGGAAGCTACAGTAATTAAGACAGTGTGGTCCTGGCATGAAGACAGATATAGAGATCAATGGAATAGACTCAGGAATCTGGAAAAAAAACCTTATATTTACAGTCAATTGATTTTTCACAAGGATGCCAAAACAACTCAATGGGGAAAAGAATAGTTTTTTTCCCCACAAATTGTGCTGGGGCAACTAGATATCCAAATGCAAAAGAATGAAGTTGGATCTTCATTCCTCACACCATCTACAAAAATTAACTGAAAATAGAGCAAAAAGTTAAACGTAAGAGGGGCCAGCCCTGTGGCCGAGTGGTTAAGTTTACGCACTCTGCTTTGGCTGCCCAGGATTTCACCACTTTGGATCCCGGGTGCAGAGCTAGCACTGCTCATCAAGCTGTGCTGAGGCAGTGTCCCACATAACACAACAAGAAGGACCTGCAACTAGAATATAAAACTATGTACTGGGGGTGGGGGTGCTTTGGGGAGAAGAAGAAGAAGAAGAAGAAAAGAAGACTGGCAATAGATGGTTAGCTCAGGTGCCAATCCTAAAAAATAAAACTGTTAAAATATGTTTATGACTTTGAATTAGACAAAACTACGACATCAAAACATAAACAACAAAAGAAAAAATGAGATAAACTGGATTTTGTCAAAATTATAACCTTTTGTACTTCAAAGGACACCATCAACAGAGCAAAATGACAGCCCACAGAATGGAAGAGAATATTTGCAAATCATATATGTTGTAGGAAATTTCTATCTTGCATATGTAAAGAATTCTTACAACTCAATACTAAAAAGACAACCTAATTTAAAAATGGCCACAGTAACTGAACAGACATTTCTCTGAAGAAGATTTACAAATTACCCAATAAGCACATGAACAGATGTTCAACAACAGTAGTCATTTGGGAAATGCTTATCAAAACCACAATGAGATACCACTTCATACCCATTAGGATGGCTATAATCAAAAAAACAGACAAAAACATGGGTTGGAGAAAACGTAGAGAAATTGGAACCCTCATACATCACTGGTTGGAATGTTATCGCCACTTTGGAAAACAGTCAGCCATTGCTCAAAATATTAAAGGAAGAGTTACTATATGTCTCATCCCTAGGTATATACCATACATTTCATCTATTTACAGTTTACAGTTCAGTGCATTTCTATCCATAGGTATATACCCAAGAGAGATAAAAACATGTCATTTTAAGAATGAAACAGCAACTTCTACAAGAAAATTCATAGCCATATTCTTTATAATAGCAAAGAAGTAGAAACAATCCAAATGTCCATCACCTGATGAATGGATACATCAAATGTGGTGTATACAAATAATGGAATGTTATTCGGCCATAAAAAGGAATGAAGTGTTGATTGATACATGGATGAACCTTGAAAACAGTGAGAAAAGTAAAAAAAAAAAGCCAGTCACAAGAGGCCACACATTATATGAGTCAAGGTATATGAAATGTCCCGAATAGGAAAATCTATAGAAAATAAGAAGTAGATTAATGATTGTCTAGGGCTGGGGCGGGGAGCCAGTGCTGGTGGTCTAGTGGTTAAGATCAGGTGCTCCTCTGCTGTGGCCCAGGTTGCTTCGCCAATCAGGGAACCACGCTACCCATATGTGGGTTGTCATACTGTGTGTTGCTGTGATGCTGAAAGCCACGCCACGGGTATTTCAAATACCAGCAGGTGGAGAGGTTTCAGCAGAGCTTTCAGACTAGGGCAGCTATGAAGAATAACCTGGCCACTCACTTCCAAAAAATCTGGCCACGAAAACTCTATGAATAGCAGCAGAACACTGTCTGATACAGCCATGATGCTGGGGGGGAGAGAAAAAAGGTGAACTGATTAGGGGGAAGTGAGCAGTGACTGCTAAAGGGTATGAGGTTTTGGGGGGGATGATGGAAATATTCTAAAATTAATTGTTTGTAGTGACAGTTGCACAAATCTTCCGTGAATATACTAAAAACCACTGACTTGTAAACTTTAAGTGAAATGTATGGTATGTAAATTGTACCTCAATAAAGTTTTAAAAAAGAATGCATTTGCCTTCTCGAGGAAGGAAATCAGTTCACTAAGGGGAGTCAAAGTGTTTCCTGACGCTACATTATAAGAGACTTCTGAGACAGGCGTTTCCTCTGGGGCACTGATCGGCACGAGGGTAATGTCTTGAACTGCTGCTGTACGGTAAACATGGAAGCTCTTTTCATGTGGTAGTTCCTTGTGGCAAATTTTGATAAAATCCAAGGATACCACAAGGAAGGCCATTTAGATTTTGGGAGGGCAGGGTGAGAAGAAAATCCTAAGTTGTGGTTCCTTGCTGTCTTCTGCTCTAGCACACCTCAGAGAGACCCATCGGCACCCGAGGCTCACTAAGGCAGGGATTCTCCGTGAGCCTGGAAGAAATTAAGCTGTGAGGGGTGGTGGTGGGAAAACCCAACTCAAACGTAATTCTACATATCTCATCAGAGTACAAACTGGCAGTATTACACAAATTTACAGCAAGCATCCTCTGACCCAGCATTTGTATATCTATAAAGTTATCTTATTATGCTCAGACATGTGAAAGTTAATTAAATAATAACAACAAAAAGGGGATCCAACTCTTCTAAAGTGAGTCAGCACACTTTATTTTTACTGCACTTAAGTGTTGAAAATGTGCTCATTTCATTCTTGATCTTCAATTCTATACTGACCATATAAAAACAACACCATGCTGAGTTTTGTATAAATTTACCTGTGTGTAGTATTTACTAAAAAAAAGAAAAAATACTACAACTCACTTTCCATATCTTTTTAGGTACCATTTTTAGGCAGTGAATAATTCTAAAACACAGAGCAGGGAGTTAACCACAAAAATGCTTATAAATATCTTTGCAGCTTTGGGAAAGTTTCTCATTATATTTCTATTCGAGGGTAACTTCAGGGCACATGTGCAATGTTATCCAACAGACAAAATCACCAAAGGCGTTTATTGTAACTCTTGGAAGATGTTTTTAATAATAATAAAAGTGATATTAAAATAGAATAATAAGAAAGAGGAGGAGTGGCAGCAGCCACAGAGCCACTGCTGCCTCTGCAACAGCAGCTGTAGCAATACTGAGACGGTGCTCACGACATTTCTGCTGCTGTTTAAGCATTTCACATATATTAATTCATTAATCCTCACAATAACTTTATCATTTTACAGATGATGAAACGGAGGCACTGAGTAGTTAAGCAGCTTTGCACACAGCTATAATTACAGAGCTTAGATTCAAACACAGGCAGTCTCTCTCTGGAGTCTGGGTTCTAAACCACAAACAATCCTGTCCTTTAAGAACACTGACATTCTATACAACACAGATGGAACAGATAGCAGGAGGGAGAAACAATAAGCAAACAATTTAGACCTTGATACCTTATATTTTCCTACCCAAATCAGGGAGCCTATTACAGAACATTCTTCTCTCTCTCTGAAAAAAATACACTTTCACAAAATTTAAAACAAACTAATACAGGCTTAATTATGGCAAATATCGACATATAATTTTAATTTACTAATATCTGTTTAGCTCATGATGCAAGGTTGACAGTCATAGTCTAAAGAGCAGCAAATTACTTCTCTGTCTCATTTGTCTGATCATTGAGATGTGAAAAAAATTTCCACTACCAACAAGCATTTTACATAATAAATGTTTCACTGTCATTCTATAGAAATGAAATAATATATTATTTTGTTATTTATAAATTATGACAGATAAATTAAGAAATCTTATATCCTTGGAAAGCATAAATGCTAATCTATTAAAATTGATATGAATCAAACAGTTAACCAAGTCTTTTGAAAAAGTTTATTTCTTCACACTTCCTTCCTATTTCTTCCTTTGTACTGCACCTGCATATCTGGCTTGATGTTCCAACTTATACCATGTACTTATCTATGACTCCATGGGCCGGATGCTTCTTACTCATGGCTGCACCCCACTACCCAGCACAGCATCTGGCACAAAGTAGGTATTCAAGAGACTTATTAAACAAAATAATAAATTGGGGGTTAACAAATGGAAACATTAATTGCCATAATCATTACATGAATTCCCATAATGGTAAAAGTGACAAGCACCTTAAAACGTCAAGTTAATAGACTTTTTTTTTTTTTCACTGCATTGATTTTTAGCATTCAGAAGGCAAAAACAGAGCACCTCATAGTGCTAATTCCATGGTACTGGTTTTCTGGTGAAGAGTGACGAGCCTGAAAGAACTTATACCCAACCAATTACAAAACTGTTAAACGGAAAATGAAAGAACAGGATAAAACAGCAACTGGCTTTCTACATTTCACAATACAGTACCCAACTGCACAGATAATCAAGCATTTCTATAAATAGGGATAGCTGACTTTAAATCCTTAGAAGACAGATTAGGGTCACTAAGATTTGCATTTTTTATGCACAGAAAGGCTTACAAAATATACCCTGAGTTTACCTCTAACAATAATTGTTGAGAGTAAAAAGAAAATATTAAGGAGTATTTTGGTTTCTTTAATCAAAGGACAATTTAAAGGAAATTTAACAGAGTGGGAAATTTTTTTATCATGACACAAAATTACATAGAACACACTAAAATAGGCTCAGCAGCTAATTTACAGAGAAAGATTACGTGATTCAAAGCCTAGTTGATTCCCAACTGCAGTGACACATATTAGAGACACACGTATTAAGAGAAGTGAGCTATGGAGAAAAAGAAAACATAGATCTTCAACGTCATACCTTATACCAAAAAATCCCAAATGTATGTTTTTAACTCAATTGATTAACAGTGATGAACTTTCAAAGATTAGATGTTAAATTCTATGGCAAGAATTTAAATATAAAAACAATGAAAGACCTGAATATATAAAGACTGTAAATTTCGTTCATCAAAAAACAGAAGCAGCAAAGTTCAGAGGCAAACAAACTAGGAAACTGTCAGAAAGGTTTACTAATATATCTAACATATAAAACATTTATGCAGACTGATAAGAAAAACTGTAAAACCAAGGTTAAATGGGCAAAGCAAATAACTAGACAATTCACAGAGGACACAGAAATGACTAAGAAATATGTTTTTAACAACCAATCAGCATGTAAATGAAAACAGGATACAAATTAATTCTTACTAGCTTACCAAAGTTTTTAGTTTTTATTTTTATTTTTGCTGAAGATTTTCCCTGAGCTAACATCTGTGCCAATCTTCCCCTATGTATGTGGGCCACCAGCACAGCATGGCTGGTCACAGAGTGGTATAGGTCTGTCTGCACCTGGGAACCAAACCTGGGCCACTGAAGTGGAGCATGCTGAACTTAACCCCTAGGCCACCAGGGCTGGCTCAAAAGTTTTCAGGTTTTTTTTCCCCCTGCTTTTTTCTTCCCAAATGCCCCCAGCACATAGTTGTCTATTTTTAGTTGTGGGTCCTTCTAGTTGTGGCGAAAGTTTTTAGTTTTAATAAGCATATTTAATGCCACAAAGGTTACAGGGTGACACAATCACCTTGCAGACTCCTGAATAAATCAATAAAGTCTCTGTCAGTCTTGGGCTGAATGACCTTGGGTGAGTTGCTAAACTCTTCTGAGCTTCAGTTATGACACAGAGTACCCATCTCATAGAGAAGTTAGGAGGATTACTTAGGATATTATTTGTAAAGGGTAGAGCACAGAATCTGACTCGTTTTAAGGCAGATATTATTAAAATTTCTGGGAAACAGTTTGACAATACATATGCTTTTATATTTAATTTTACTAACATATTTGAGGGTGGGATCACAAATTTTTTATACAAGTTTTCTAGCCCTAGTAGTAATTCAACTAAAAATCTTAGTTTCAAGAAAGCCAGTCATTTACACAATGGAAGAAGATCTTTCTAGGTGAAGCTTTTTTGAAGAAGATTTGCCCTTAGCTAACATCTGCTGCCAATCTTCCTCTTTTTTTTTCTCCCCAAAGCCCCCCAGTACACAGTTGTAGTCCTAGCTGTAGGTTCTTCTAGCTCCACTATGTGGGACGCCGCTCCATCATGGCCTGATAAGCAGTGAACCCCAGGCTGCCGAAGTAGAGCACGTGAACCTAACCACTTGGCCATGGGCCATGGGGCCAGCCCATAAGTGAAGCTTTTAAAGTAATACTGTATTACATGTGCTCTCAAGGTGTTTATAATGCCTACTGCACAGAAATCCTACCGTAGGTCACTAGCAATCACATGAATACCACAAAAAGGATGACAAAAGTGCTCAGAAATTGATGTCTTTCTGCTTGAAGTTTCCTGAAGTGTAACAGCTGGGAAATCTTTTAGCAACCACAATTTAGAAATTTATCTGTACATTCTTATCTATTCATTTTGTCTTTGAGTTAAAGACTGATTTACTGATGCGTTACTGATGAGTATCAGTAACAAAACCACGTGCTATACTGAGTAATTGAGTCAATTGCATTTGGAGTCAACAGATGAATGAAAATCAAGACCTCAGTTTCTTACGACCTCATGCACACTAGAGGGCACTTGATCACTAATTGAAAAGCATTAGACTTTCAGGCTTAATCAGTGGCTTTTATATTTGAGGTCAATTGGGCAAGAAATATCATGAATGAAATCAAATGCAAATGGACTTAGTTACAAACACTGGAATTAGGAGGTAGTACATCAGAATAACTATGCTGCCCTCAGAGGGCAGAAATATTTCCCAGATTGTCGCATTTCCTGCTTGCTGTAGAGTGACTGGCTATCACAATGACTAGCATAGAGCAGGCCTCTACAAATAGTAGCTGAATCATCGAGTAGATTAACGGTTAGGGAGCAATGAGGGAAGCATTTTCTTCCAGTGATGTTTTGTGGCTATGGGAGTACTGGCAAGGAGGGTCCATGAACATCCTGAGTTGCCAGATTAACAAGAACTATGAAACCTATTTTCACAAATACTATCTCCTAAATGGTGTCTGAGAGAGCGAGGGAAGGAAAAAGGAAGGACAGGAAGTAGAAGAATCATTTAAGTATGTATTTGTCCCACAGTAAATGCTTTATGTGTATTTCCTCATCAGTTTATCCTTCTTACATAAAAATAAAGAAACTGATGATCATAGAAGTTAAGAAAATTCTTCAAGTCATATAAGTAGTAAGTAGTAGAACTTGTATTCAAACCCTGAACCGCTTATTTCCTGAGTTTATGACTAAAACTCTTGATCTTTCCACTACAGTCCAAGAAAAATATGAAGAAAAAAAAGGAAGAGAAACCAGGGGAGAAGGAAGTGGAGGAACAAGATGATCATGTCCAAGAAATAACCTATATCACATGGCTACAAGTTTGCCAGGTATTAATACTCACTTAAAATACGGTGTCTATTGGAAAATAAATTGAGTTCCAAACAATGACTTACCAAAGAAATTTAGGGACCCAAGAAATTAAACTGGGAACCGTTTATGTACATAACATTTTGGATATTTTAAAGTACTTGCATATCTATTTTATCTTAAAGGTCTCTGACTAAAACTCCCAGAAAATTAAATAATACCCATGCCAAAAAGAAAAAATTCTTTGTAAAATTCTAGAAAATATTTTGGGAGTTTGTGTGTATTGGAGAGAAAGTTGTAGTTAATTAAAATTGCTCAATAATTCAAGCTTAATCAAAGAACATGACTTTAACTCCTGATGTTTACTAATAATGTTTTCAAAGTATTCATTCTAAAAAAATCCTTCATTCACCTGTCTTAAGTCACACAGTATGTAAAGCTCTAATCTTTAATGATTTGGGATCTTACAGTAGTACCTGAATGAAGGTCATCACCTTGAATGTCTGAGGTACAGGGCAAGGAAAGTCAGTTGCATGTACATTGGAAAAAAAAGCTAAAATCTACAAGTCAGATATGTTTTAAAGCTAAACAACCGATCTGTTAGTTTCTCTTTTAAAAAATATTAAGAAAATACGTTAAAGTTAAGTAATGGCTTTGGGAAAGTTTTAGAGTAAAGTTATCATTAATCTTATGTTATCTCATATTTCTCTAGTTTTCTTAACCTCAAAAAAATCAGAATCCAAAGATCATGATTTTCAAACAACGTATATATGATAAATACTTTTATAGTTATTTTTGCAAAGAACTCAAAAAGTACACTGCTTTCTACAGACTGATCATTTCTTACATGGATAGTTTCTAAACTCCCAAATTTAAATAATAATTGATGATGTAACAAATGATCACTTTATTCTAAGACACGTCAAATGTTATATCTTAAAATATGTCTCTGGTTTAAAATAAACAAGTTTATAATTTATACACCTAATTTATAGCAAATACTGATTTTCTAAAAGTCTAAATTTTCCAAAGGAAAAGAAAAATAAATACTGTAATAATTAACTATTTTCTAAGAACACAATGGGTAGTTCAGGTCTTGGGCCAGGAAACAGCATATTGAGTCTTTTTGCTCTAACAATGGAATAAAAGCCACATAGTTCTGTTGTATAATTATTCACTAAGGCATACAAAGAACAAAATATTCTTAGTAGATTTCACTGGACACAAATTGGCCTGAATTAGTGAAAGGCATATATTACAGAATATTTTTAAAAATTGAATGTTCTAATATTTTCACGTAACTCCAATTAACTGCCCACAAAATTACTGAGGCTTCTTTAATGAACAAATAAGACTTTGTCAGTAAATGTGGTGTGTGGACTCCTGATGAACATCCATAGAAGTTTGCAGGTTCTTGGGGCAAGTCTACAATAGTTAAGAGTGAGTTGTTAACCAGATGACACAGCTACGTCAGAGCGCTAACGAACACGCAGCCTCTCATTTTTCAGTGGGAGACAAGCATGTGGTCTCCTAGTTTGCAACGCACCTTCTGCATGTTCTCTACTGCCTTTGCAGAAGGCTCAGCAGGGAAAAGAGAAACTGACTCTTTCTTTGAAGGCTCACTCTTCCAGAGATCAAGAAATGACCTACACTATTTCTGTTCATTCTGGTCTTAACATAAGAAAATGCTACCTACCACAAAATCTGTCTAAACCGAATACATTTATTTTGGAATAAGGAAGGTCCAGTGCTTTTTTACCGATGGATATTGGTTCAGTCTTTTTCTTTTTTTGTTAAAGGTCAATTTGCTTATGTAGAGTATAGTCAATTCTGCATTCCCAATTCATCAGCCTTCTCAATTGTATCCAGAGGCTTTGTTCAAATAGCACTCTTTCTAGCTGTATCAACCTCAGGCTGAACATAGAGCAAAAAGCAAAATGAAGAAGGTTTAGATCTCAAATCCCATATCCCAGGTACCAGTTTTCAGCCTCAGAATCACAAAAAGAATTTCATTATGATCATTTGTAATTTCCAAGTGTAGTACGTAGGATTCTGATGTTAAAATTCTTGCCCTTAGATAGGTTAGCTAATCCTCTACTGTAATATGTTTTATTTAGCTATGAGTATCAACAAACCTTTTTCGTATTCACGCTTAGTGAGATGGAAATAACATTCTAACCAGAGATAACCTCACCAGCTTGGCTTGATTCTAAGAAAACTACTTCATCTCATATTTTTGTCTTTTGGAAAATCTAAAAGCAAAATCTGTGTAAGTAACATCAACTCCTTATCAAAAAACTGTCCCTTTAAAGGAAGAACATTTTTCTACAGTTTTTAAATTGGTATTAAGTTTATATGGAGACCCAGAAAATGCAGTTAGGCAAAGAGCAAATTGAAAACAGCATTAAGTTAATTTTCTCTTCTTTGGTTACCTTCTATTTGCTCTTATATATCACCTGTGAAAGGCTTGAATTGGAAATCTGGAATTTGAAATATTCTTCCCTAATGGAATGTACAAAGAGAAACCCAAGATTACTACTCTTACAGCACAAACAAATTTGGCATTTATGCAGTACTAAGAACAACAAAGACAGTAACAGTATTTGACATAGTAAGCAATTCTTTTAGTGCAGGTACAGTATTTACAATCAGCCTGTTTCATAATCTTTTTGCCATAAGGGAATTCTGCCTCTAATAAGATAGACTTTTTGATGGAAATGCTAATAATATTTGAAATTTTAGCAAGGAATGGCCCAGGAAAATGCATAATGCTTCTTTGTGTTCATTAAATTAGGCTTCGTTTCAATGAGTCCAAAGAGTACTTTTATTTGGCTGAAGTTTTAGGAGAAGCTGAAGAAAAATTCTTCAAAGAATTATGAATAATAGTCTCATTAAGGCTCTAGATAATTGAGTAAATTGCCAATATGTATTTATTGGAAAGAAGAAAACTTTGGGATAACTAACCTCTTTTGGCAAGTGGTTTACTAAAGCTATGACCAAACATGATTGTTACATTAAATCAGAATTTTACTACATTATATAAAAGTAAGTAAAGTTCCCACCGGCTTCTGCTAGAAACCTATCCACTAAGCTGAATGCAGCTCTCTAAATTATCAAAATGGTACCCACACCTATCTGACTTTCTTCCCAGAAACTGTCCATCATCATTCAGTGAAACAGACATATTAATATACATTTACACACTAAGAAATTCTCCCAAGACCTCTTAACAACATGAAACACCACCCAAATCCAAGAAAAATGTCTGCAAAGACATATTTATTTCTAACGATTTGATAACAAGAGAAAAAACTGTTCCCAATCTTTTCTACTTACCCAAGAGTTTTGCAATGATATAAAGGGCTTGTCCCCAAAGAAATAGTTTTCCATCACGCCCACAGTTGCTAGGAAATCGCTTTTGACTACCAGGGTTTCTTTTTTCAGATTCTACAAAATCAGCTGGGACATAATAGTACTTTGGTACAACAGGATAACCTATGGAGTTTAAAAATAAATATTTAAAATATAACAAATCAGTGTCCTTCCTGAATTTTCTCTTTGAGAAACTGCAATGATTAGAAAGCAAAGGGAAAGGTATGTAGCAGGTAACCGATTTGATAGACTATAGAAAATTGGATATTTTGCCTCCTTTCAGAAATTGCCAGTGCAAAATGTGGAAAAAGCTTCTTGACTTGAAAACACTAATTTGACAGCATATGCTATACTTTAGCCGACAATGTGTACATAATCTCCTTTAACAACATTTAATTTCAACAACTTTAAATGAATCAACAAATATACAGCATGCAAATATTTAGAGTCATTGAAGAAGCTATTTTTAAGACGATTAGTCTGTGGAAGCTTTGCAAAGGAGACACTGAGTAATCTTAAATGAAGAATTATAACCCTGAGCCATTGCTTAGAGCAAAGAAACCCCCATTTTAATCGTTAAGCCCATTATCTACCATTCAATATCACTGAAGAGAACAAATCCATCTTCCCCTGTGAGCAACCTGTTTAAAAATATTACTTGGTAGGAACTAAAAATTATTATTTAAAGACTAGAATCTTTGTGGATGATATAAAGGGGGAAAAAAACCCGACTCTAGTAGAGTGCTACAGAAGTCTTTTTGCAATATCAGCCCACAGTAAACTTAATCTTCCTAATAATATTTCACAGATTTCCCTAAAATTTGCTTCCTTCTTCATGCATCAATTGTGCTATCTGTGTCTAAAACTAGTAAAAAGGCCTATATTCACAGGGAATACTTTGAACACCACTCTCTGAATGCGATGAAGCCTAAAGTCTGGCACACTAAACTACCACCTCAATGCATTAATGATCTACCACTGAATACTGAAAGATCTCATTCAAGGGATTTCTATATCATATTCATCACAACATGCATTACACTACTTCCCACAGTGGAAAAGTAATTATTTAGAGTGTAAAGACATAACTGGTTCAAAAAATTAGTATTTATTTCAAATTCAATGTTTATCCATAAACATCACTACTTTAACATTAAAAGTATTTTAAAGGGTGAGCACATAATGTGAAGTATTTACTCTAGGGTACTTGTGGAAAACCCTAAAGAATATTACAAACTTCACATGAGATAGGAATGGGCTCAGTGCTGTAACTGTTAGTGGATGGACTGTGTCCATAAGACCCTCTATTTTTTTTTTTTTTAAAGATTTTGTTTTTTCCTTTTTCTCCCCAAAGCCCCCCAGTACATAGTTGTATATTCTTCATTGTGGGTCCTTCTAGTTGTAGCATGTGGGATGCTGCCTCAGCATGGTTTGATGAGCAGTGCCATGTCCGTGCCCAGGATTCGAACCAATGAAACACTGGGCCCCATGCAGCGGAGCGCACAGACTTAACCACTCAGCCACGGGGCCAGCCCCAAGACCCTCCATTTTTACCAAGACATAATAATTTTGTTGTTGTTGTTGTTGCTGAGGAAGATTAGCACTGAGCTAACATCTGTGCCAATCTTCTTCCACTGTTTATGTGGGTTGCCACCACAGCATGGCTGACGAGTAGTGCAGGTCTGTGCCTAGGATCCAAACCCACAAACTTGGACTGCCAAAGTGGAGTGCACCAAGCTTAACCACCATGACACGGGGCCAGCCCCAAGACATCATAATTTTTAACTTTCAGATAAATATGTTTTCAAAGCTGTTCACTCATGAGAAAATATTCTTATTTTATTAATATTTCCAAACCCCAAAGATACTTGGAATTTCTCCTTTGGAATTCCTTTGATAACTGGTTTTCTAGTCATACAGAAAAATCAGTTATGTTCTTTTATGGGCCCTGCCAGTGTTTAACTGAAACCAACATCCTACTCATAAGACAGGGCCTTTTGACCATTTCTAAAATATTAAATCCATCCTCAAAGGATGACATTTTAGCTCACAGCTGATCTTCAAAATAAGATGCTAAAAGCCCTAGAGGCAGGTCCAGAAGGGAGGCCAGAAAGTTCTTGACCATGAGAGTCACTAGGTGACCCTCTGGAGGGGCAGCAGTCACCTGAACAAACCATTTCTGGTGAGCTGAATAAAAATCAGTCACTTTATATACTGTCACACTACACAGAGTGAAGAAGTTACATAGCAGCTAACGGAGGAAGAACCTCTGCCTATCTGCCAAACTATTTTGCAGTTACTATAGCCATGACCACTGAAACTCATCTCCACCCTTCTACTGCCTAATGAACTCCTTTTAGAAAAACAAATTTACGATGAAAAATTAACAATTATTCTAATTCATTCAAGGTCCCACTCATTTTTTAAAATTTAATATAAACTGCTCTGTTTAAAAAGGAATCATTTACACATTTCAAAGGAACATGAAGGAAATACTAGTAGGAAGATTTTCTTGAGAAAACAACTGTACCTTCTGTGGTCTGATGGAGTACTGGAGTCAGAAGATCCTGATATTCCTTTACTTGCTTGGGATTGCCTCTGAAAACTCCTAAAATGTAAAATATAAAATCCAATAGTACCTGAGCTCAATAAGCAACATACAAATTTTACCATAGGAAAATCTATTAGCCCAGTTATAATTATTTTGGTAATTTTCTACATAAATGATAAAAGTAAAATTGAAAAAGGTAACACAAATGTGTGTGATATTTTTTCAGGAAATCGATTTTACAAGGTCATGTCAGCATTTAGAATCGAAAACTGAATTTTAGTCAAAATTTATCTATTCTTAAGTGTAAATGTTATGGATATTCATAATGCTATGGATTACAGTATTCATGATTTCTATTCATAGAAAAATTCTTTGCAAATGTGAAAATATATTTGTATTATTTTTTAAATACTTAAAGTTTTTAAAAATTCTTCTATATTAAATGATTTAATATTCACTCGGAAAGCAGAAGAGCAGCATACGAAAATGCAGAGCAGTTAACATCACGGTAGTGCAGTCTATTTTGCTAGCTGAAAGGAACCATGTTTCATTTCTCTCTTCTTTAAACCACTTATATCCTATAGCTTAAATTTCAGGAGAAAAGCTCACTTACCATCAATCATCATGTAAAGGAAAAATATGGGAAATTCACATTCAATGCCATCAAATAGCTAAAACAGAAAATAAAATATTGAAAAGTTCACTAACAGAACAATTAGTACAATTATATGACTTAGAACAATTATATTTAGGATGTACATAAAAGATTCATTTATAGTAATAACAAAATTGGACTGATTTACCAGAATTTTCCTTATTCTTTTTTCAAAAACTTTCTCAGAACTCATTCGAATGCTCATTCATTTAATCCGTCACACAGTAGTTATTCATTCAATAAGCATTTACTAAGTACTTAGCAATACCTAGCACCAACCAGACAGAGGGCTAAAAAGACAAGAGAACCTGCCCACAAAGGCTCACAGCCTAGCGGGAAGGCAGGCACGTAAACGAACAACTGCAGCACCTGATGAAATCTATACACACAGCATATCAGAAACACAGGGAAGGAAGGACCCGAGTCTGCCTAGGGGGTCAGGAAGGGTTTATAGGCCAGGAGATGCTTTAACTAATGCTTGACGGATTTCTCTATGGAGATGAGCTACGGAAACTCTACACAGAGAAAGCAACTACAGTATAAACTACAGATGTATGGAAGCACAAAGTTTCTTAAAGAAACTACCAACAATTCAGTATTTCTGGAACAAGCAAGGAAGAAATAGTGGAAGCTGAAGCCCAACAGTAGGCCAGGCCAGCCAGATCAGGAAGAGCCTGGGAGGGCACGCTAAGAGACTAAGACACTGATTTGGAAGTGACAGGGAACCACAGTTGAATACTCAGCAGGATCAGATTTACTCATTAGATTTACTTGCTAGATGGACAGTTTACTGAAGAGACTTTTAGGGCAAGAGATGAGACCATTTGGAAGGCTGCTGGGAATAATCTAAAGAGAAAAGATGATAGCCTAACCAAGGCTTTTCAACTTCAGCACTTATTGATATTTTGGGCCAAAAACTTCTTTGTTATAGGGGCTATCCTGTGCATTGCAGGATGTTTAGTAGAATCCCTGGCCTTTACCTTCCAGATGCCAGTAGCACCCACCACATGGTGACAATGAAAATGACTGCAGATATTGTCAAAGGTCCCCTGGGGACAGTTCTTGGTTATGAATCGTTAGCCTAAACCAAGGCATTAATAGAGAGGAAGGCTAAATCTGTCAGCCCTGGGGAGTGATAAATAGAGTTGAGTGAGAGTGAAGCACCTAGGATGACTCTCAGGACTGGGACTTGGGAAGAAGGGTAGGAGATGAACATAAGCAGACTGCAAGGCATCCAAGTGAGGATGTCCGAAAGGCAGTTGGATTCATGGTAGGGCACTCAGGGGGAGAAGTATGAGTTAGGGATAGAAACACTAGGGTTAACAGTGACAGCTGAAGCTATGACTGTGTGAATAGCAGAAGAGGACTGAGGATGGAACCCAGGAGAAGAGTAATATTTAAGAGGTGGAAGAAAAGGAACCTGCAAAGGAGACTAACAAAGACAGTGAGAGAAGTAAGCAGAGAGTCAGGAAGAGAACTGGGTCACAGAAAACGTTTCAAGAAAGAGAACTCAGTTAAGACACTCAAATGCCAAAGAAATAAGTGAAATAAGGTCATAAAAGCATCCAGGGTGACCAATGACCTACACTGACTGAAGCCAGCACAGCTACCAGAAGTACTGGGGAGAGGAGCAGGGTTATAAAGTGAAGAGTAAGCAGGAGGCCAACAAGGCACTACACCAAGAATAGACCATGCTTTTCAGAAGTGTAGCCACAAAGACAGAGGCAATGGGAGGCAGAAAGAGGTGAGGGTTGAGAGAGGGTTTTTGTTGGTGTTTATTTTTCTTAATTTTTTTCATTGTAGTCATAATAGTTTATAACACTGTGAAATTTCAGTTGTACATTATTATTTGTCAAACACCATATAAATGTGCCCCTTCACCCCTTGTCCCCATCCCCCACCTCCTTTCCCCATGGTAACCACTAAATTGTTCTCTTTGTCCATAAGTTTATCTTCCATAAATAAGTGAAATCATATGGTGTTTGCCCTTCTCCCTCTGGCTTATTTAGCTTAACATAATACTCTCAAGGTCCATCGATGTAGTTGCAAATGGGATGATTTTTCTTTTTTTATGGCTGAGTGGTATTCCATTGTATATATATACCACATCTTTTTTATCCAATCATCAGTCAATGGGCACTTGGGCTGTTTCCACAACTTGTGTATAGTGAACAATGCTGCGATGAACATAGTGCACAAGTCTCTTTGAATTGTTGATTTCAAGTTCTTTAGATAAATACCCAGTAGTGGGATAGCTGGGTCATATGGTATTTCTATTTTTAATTTTTTGAGAAATCTGTATACTGTTTTCCATAGTGAGTACAACAGTTTGCATTTCCACCAGCAGTGGATGAGGGTTCCTTTTTCTCCATAACCTCTCCCACGTTTGTTATTTTTTGTCTTGGTGATTATAGCCATTTTAATGGACGTAAGGTGATATCTAAGTGCAGTTTTGATCTGCATTTCCCTGGTGATTAGTGATGTTGAACATCTTTTCATGTGCCTATGGGCCATCTGCATTTGTTCTTTGGAAAAATGTCTGTTCATATCCTCTGCCCATTTTTTGACTGGGTTCTTCGTTTTTTTGTTGTTGAGTTGTATGAGTTCTTTATATATTATGCAGATTGACCCCTTATCAGATACATGATTTGCAAATATTTTCTCCCAGTTGGTGGGTTGTCTCTTCATTTTGTTCTTGGTTTCCCCTGCCTTGCAGAAGCTCTTTAGTCTGATGAAGTCCCACTTGTTTACTTTTTCTTTTGTTTCCCTTGTCCGAGTAGACATGGTATTCAAAAAGGTCCTTTTAAGCCTGATGTCAAAGAGTGTACTGTCTATATTTTCTTGCAGAAGTTTTATGGTTTCAGGTCTTACCTTCAAGTCTTTGGTCCATTTTAAGTCTATTTTTCTGTATGGCAAAAGATAATGGTCTACTTTCATTCTTTTGCATGTGTCTGTCCAGTTTCCCCAGCACCATTTATTGAAGAGGCTTTCCTTTCTCCATTGTATGTTCTTGGCTCTTCTGTCGAAGATGAGCTGTCCACAGATGTGTGGTTTTATTTCTGGGCTTACAATTCTGTTCCACTGATCTGTGTGCCTGTTTTTATATACCAGTACTGTGCTGCTTTGATTACTATAGCTTTGTGATATATTTTGGAGTCAGGGATTGTGATGGGTCCAGGTTTATTCTTGTTTCTCAGGATTGCTTTGGCTATTTGGGGTCTTTTTTGGCCCTATATGAATTTTAAGATTCTTTGTTCTATTTCTTAGAAGAACGTCAATGGGGTTGCACTGAATCTTTAGATTGCTTTAGGTAGTATGAAGATTTTAACTATGTTTATTCTTCCAATCCATGTGCATGCAGTATCTTTCCATTTCTTTATGTCATTATCGATTTCTATCAGTAATGTCTTATAGTTTCCCTTGTATAGGTCTTTCACCTCCTTGGATAAACTTATTCCTAGATATTTTATTCTTTTTGTTGCAATTGTAAATGGGATTGTATTCTTGGGTTCCAGTTCTGTTGGTTCATTATTAGAGTATAGAAACACCACTGATTTTTGTAAGTTGACTTTGTACCCTGCAACTTTGCTGTAGTTGTTGATTATTCCTAATAGTTTTCTGATGGATTCTTTAGGGTTTTCTATATATAAAATCATGTCATCTGCAAACAGAGAGTGTTTCACTTCTTCAGTGCATACTAGGATTCCTTTTATTTCTTTTTCTTGCCTAATTGCTCTGACCAAAACCTCTAGTACTATGTTGAATAAGAGTGGAGTGGGCACTGTTGTCTTGTTCCTGTTCCCAGAAGGATGGCTTTCAGTTTTTCCCCATTGAGTACCATGTTGGCTATGGGTTTGTCATATGTGGCCTTTTTCATGTTGAGGTACTTCTATGTCTATTTGAGAGTTTTTATCATGAATGTATGTTGGATCTCGTCAAATGCTTTCTCTGTGTCTGTTGAGATTATCATGTGCTTTTTGTTCGTCATTTTGTTAATGTGGTGTATAACATTGATTGGTTTGCAGATGTTGAACAATGCCTGTGTCCCTGGTATGAATCCCACTTGATGTATGATCTTTTTAATGTATTGCTGTATTCGGTTTGCCAACATTTTGTTGAGGATTTTTACATATATGTTCATCAGCAATATTGGCCTCTAGTTTTCCTTCCTTGTGTTGTCCTTGTCTGGCTTTCATATCAGGGTGATGCTGGACTCATAGAATGTGTTGGGAAGCATTCCACATTCCCCAATTGTCTGGAATAGTTTGAGAAGGATAGGTAACAAATCTTTGAATGTTTGGTAGAATTCTCCAGAGAAGCCATCTGGTCCTGGACTTTTACTTGTTGGGACATTTTTGATTACTGTTTCAATCTCTTTCCTTGTGATTGGTCTATTCAGATTCTCTATTTCTCCTTGATTCAGTTTTGGGAGATTGTAAGAGTCTAACGGTTTATCCATTTGTTCTAGATTGTCCAGTTTGTTGGCATATAGTTTTTCATAATATTCTCCTATAATCTTTCATTCTGTGGTATTGATTCTAATTTCTCCTCCTTCATTTCTAATTTTATTTATTTAAGCCTTCTCTCTTTTTTTATTAGTGAGTCTAGCAAAGGGTTTGTCAATTTTGTTTATCCTCTCAAAGAACCAGTTCCTTGTTTCATCGATCCTTTCTGCAGTCTTTTTTGTTTCAATTTCATTTATTTCTGCTCTAATTTTTATTGCTTCCCTCCTGCTGAGTTTGAACTTTGTTTGTTCTGCTTTTTCGAATTCTGTTAGATGTAGTTTAAGATTGTTTATTTGAGCTTTATCTTGTTAATGTGAGCCTGTATTGGAATAAACTACGCTCTTGGGATTGCTTTTGCTGCATCCCATATGAGTTGGTACTATGTGTTTTCATTTTCATTGGTCTCCAGATATTTTTTGATTTCTCCTTTAATTTCTTCGATGACCCATTGGTTGTTCAGTAGCATATTGTTTAGTCTCCACATTTTTGTTCCTTTCCCAGCATTTTTCTTGTAGTTGATTTCTAGTTTCATAGCACTATGGTCAGAAAAGATAGTAGATATGATTTGTATCTTCTTAAATTTATTGAGGATTGCCTTGTTTCCCAACATACGGTCTATCTTTAAGAATGTTCCATGTGTGCTTGAGAAGAATGCATATTCTGCTGCTTTTGGATGGAGTCTTCTATATCTATCTATTAAGGTCATCTGGTCTAGTTATTCATTTAATTTCCCCTATTTCCTTGTTGACTTTCTGTCTGGATGATCTATCCATTGATGTAAGTGTGGTGTTGAGGTCCCCTACTATTATTGTGTTGTTATTAATAGCTCCTTTTAGGTTTGTTAATAGTTGCTTTGTGTACTTTGCTGCTCCTGTGTTGGGTGCACATATATTTATAAGTTTTATGTCTTGGTGGAATATCCCTTTTATCATTATAAACTGCCCCTCTTTGTCTCTCTTTACTCGTTTTATCTTGAAGTCTACTTTGTCTGATATAAGTATGGCAACATCTGCTTTCTTTTGTTTGCCATTAGCATAAAGTATCATCTTCCATCCCTTCATTCTAAGCCCATGTTTGTCTTTGGAGCCGAGATGTATTTCCTGGAGGTAGCATATTGTTCAGTCTTGTTCTTTAATCCATCCCACCACTCTGTGCTTTTTGGAGAATTCAACCCATTTACATTTAGAGTGATTATCGATATATGAGGGCTTAATACTGCCATCTCATCCCTCATTTTCTGGTACTTCTGCATTTCCTTTGTTTCTCGTCTCATGCATTTTGTACTACCAATTTGATTAGGTAGTTTTCTATGTTGGTTTTCATGATTTTCTCCTTGTTTATCATATATGTCTCTGTTCTAATTATTTGTTTAGTGGTTACCATTAGGTTTATATAAAAAATCTCGTAGATGTGATAGTCCATTTTCTGATAGCCTCTTATTTCCTTAGACGATACTGATCCTATCACTTACCTCTTCCCCTTCTAAGTTATTTTTGTCATATCTTATTCCATCTTGTGTTGTGAGGTTGTGGTTAAAATGACGAACTTATTTTTATTTTGGTGTTTTCCTTCTCTTTATCCTTAATGTTAAAATTAAGTATTTACTAACCTGATCTGATAGACAGCTGCCATTTTCTGATTATTGCCTACCTATTCATCTCCTTGCTCAGGGTTTTGTAACTCCTTTCATATTTTTTTTTTTTTCCAGGTATGAGAGCCTTCTTGAGGTTTTCTTGTAGGGGAGTGTCTTGTGATGATGAAGTCTCTTAGGTTTTATTTATCTGAGAAAGTTTTTATTTCTTTGTCACATCTGAAGGCTATTTTTGCCGAATAGAGTATTCTTGGCTGAAAGTTTTTGTCTTTCAGAATTTTCAATATATCATCCCACTGTCTCCTAGCCTGTAAGGTTTCTCCTGAGAAATATGCTGAGAGCCTGATAGGGGTTCAGTTGTAAGTTATTTTCTTCTCCCTTGCTGACCTTAGTATTTTTTCTTTGTCATTGACTTTTGCCAGCTTTACCACTATATGCCTTGCAGTAGGTCTTTTTACACTGATGTAATTAGGAGATCTATTGTCTTTGTTCACTTGTATTTCTAGCTCTTTCCCCAGGTTTGTGACATCCTCAGCTATTATTTCTTTGAACAAGGTTTCTGCTCCATTCTCCTTCTCTTGGCCATCTGAAATACCTATAATCCTTATGTTTCATTTCCTAATTAAGTCAGATATTTCTCTGAGACTTTCTTCATTTGTTTTTAGTCTTAGTTCTCTCTTCTCCTCCATCAGAAGCATTTCTTTATGACTGTTCTCTATGTTGCTAATTCTGTCCTCCATAACGTCAGCTCTGTTGTTTAGAGAATCCAGAATTTTCTTTATCTCATCCATTGCATTTTTCATCTCCAAACAATTCTGACTGGTTCTTCTTTATACTTTCAATCACTTTTGTGAAGAAGCTCTAAAATTCGTTAATTTGTCTTTCTGTGTTTTCTTGTAACTCACTGAGCTTTATTATGACAGATGTTTTGAATTCTTTGTCATTTAGGTTACGAGTTGCTGTGCCTTCAGGGCTGGTTTCTGGGTAATTGTCACTTTTCTTCTGGTCTGGAGATTTAATATACTTTTTCATACTGCTTGATGGCGTAGTTTTTTTCCTTCCACATAGTTATTATCTGGTTGCAGCTGCCATGTGCCGCAAAGGAGTGGGGATCAGGCGCTGTGTATTCTGGGCCTAGCATGATCCATGGTTCCTCAGCTCAAGCCGCTGACTCCTTTTCTTTCCAGGCACAGGGATGGGTGCTTTCTTTCACCTGTGCTTCCCCAGGCCTCTGCTTTTCTCTCTGTATGGACCTCTGGGTGATCGAAAGGCTGCAGTGCTGGGAAGGGGAAGGGGCACCTTCTTACACCTGTGTGCCTCCTGCAGCCGCTTTCTCTCTCTCTGTGGAGTGCGCTGGGTGGTCAGAGGACTCCACCAGTTGCCACCCCTCTCTCCGTGCCATGCTCTGGGTGATCCCGGGGCTCCACCAGTTGCCACCTCTCTATTCGCACAGTGCTTTCGGCAATCACATGGCTGCCCATCTCCCCAGCCAGCAACTCTCTCTCTGTGTTGTGCTCTGAGTGATTGTGGGGCTGCAGTGACAGGAAGAAAAGGGGTATCTTTCTTCATCTGCACACCTCCCCCAGCTGCAGCCCCTCTCTCTGCGTTGTGCTTTGGGTGATTTGGGGGCCAGAGTGCCAGGCACAGAAGGACCGCGTTTTCTCACTTTGTGCACCTCCCCCAGCTGCTGCCTCTCTCTCTCCATGGAGTTCCTGCCAACAAGTTTCCACTTCCCCCAGAGGATCTAGTCACACCACCTTCAGACATATGGCTGCTTGGGTCTCTCAGACATCTTTGGTGTTGTGTGAATGTCCTCTGTTGGTGTATGAATGTCCTTTTAGTTGTATTTTAGGGGGGGAGAGTTCAGCCTGCCATGATGCTCAAGCCACTCAAAACTTGTTTGTTTTTTTAAGGATGAACATCAATGTGTTTCCCAGAAGAAAAAGCAGCTGATTTGAGTTGGGGAAGCAAAACAGAGGGAAAGAAGAAGTGGGGAAGATATGGAGAAAAAAAGAAAGAGATAAAAATAGACATCCATCTATCAGGGAAGAAAAAAATGATACAGCAAGAGTCCTAGGAAGTAAAAGAGAAGAGGATGGGGTGTATTTATCGAGAGTTAGGCTTAGAATGAAGAACAGACAGCAACTTCTGTGAGGCAAGAGAGATGGAGGTAAGCATGGATGAAGGATAGATGCAGTAGATGAAGCCAAACAGGAATGAAAGGCTATCAAGTAGAAAGTAAGAAGTCAAGTCTGGGAACTTGAGGACAAATGGAAAAAAGTCAGAAAAGCTTGTAAGAGGAGTCCCTGGCAGAGTCACATACCAGAACTAACAACAGTGAAAGCAAGGATGAGGACTGAACCAAGATGGATGTCCTAAATCTGGGGTGGCATCAGTTCACACTGCTTGTGACTTTCCTCAGTGCTGCTCCGGTGCAGAAATAGAGAAAGTCTACTGGACTGACATAAAGTTGAAAGTACATAGGGTCGTAATTACAGGAGATCCAGTTCAAATATAAGTGCTATAAATCAGCAAAGGAAATGGATTATATACAAAAGAAACATCTGAAGGTGTTTAAGAGATAAATGGATCTTTTGGCCCAATCTAAGAGACTGTTATAAAGTTTCAAAGATGCCCATAATAAAATGGCTCCTAATGCTCCGAAATGATAGTCAGTTGTCAAATTAAATAAAATGATAAATAGCATGTCTCATTGTCCTGGAAAAGTAAGTGTATATTAAATTTTAAAGGAGTATTTAATTGTCAAACAAATAACAAGGTACAATGTTGCCTAGACATTTTTTATACATAGATTCATGGGATTCAACCTATCTACAGTGAGTGAGTCAAAATTATAACAATGCTTACAAAAATAAATTTTCAATCTACCCCACTAAAGCAAAATCTTCAGCAATGTGGATGGATGCTTACCTTTTTTGGGGAGTGTTATCGTTTTTTGGATAGCTTAAAAACATCAGATATAGAGTGATGTCAGCAACATGGCAGAGTGATCAGTTTTCTCTGTCTCTCCCCTTTCGAACTACAAACATTCATCGGTCAACAAAGGATATCCACAGAGCATCTCAGGACGCCTGAGTGACCTGTGCTGCTATACATGGGAAGGTGGACGGACTTCCCCCCAGGAGGACGTGGAGATAGGTGAAAACTCTCCGACCCCCAGACAGCATAGTAACTGCAAGCAACTTTCTACCAGCGGACATGCTCATAGCATTGCCATGGCACCAAGGGCAGGCGTGTGCATGCATCGGAGAAGCAATGGTGGAAACAGGTGACTACAGACCTACCTAAGCCCCCCATGATTGCCCCTTAGCCCAGTGGGAAAATCCACGGTCCCACAGCAGCCGCAGGGAAAGCATCTACTCGACATTAGCAGAGAGGCCCTGCTCAGCATTCAGAACACTGGGAAGGCCCGGGACAGGAGGAGCCCTGCCCAGCACAGAAACCTGGCAGCCTCATCTAACACACAAACTCCTGCTGTGGCTCAGAGGGGGCAAGGGAGACCCAGAGAGACCATGTGAGTGGGCAGCAGCAAGTTGGAGCCCCAGCGAGCCTGCTCCGTGGTACAGGGCGAAAATCCACGGTCCCATAGAAGCTGCAGTGAAAGCCTCTGTGCAGCGTTAGTGGAAAGGCCCCGCCTGGCAATCACAAGGCTGGAAGGCCCTGAGGCAGAAGTAGCACACCTGGGTGAGCTAACCACAGACTGCAGTAGATACCCATAGCTCTGCTGTGGCCCATAGGGGACAAGTGAGATCTTGCAGGCCCTGATTGTGACAGAGCTGCATGTCTAGCTGAACCTGCTCCCGGCCACTGTGAAAGCCCATAACACCGCTGCAGACCCTAAGGAGGGAGCACATCTAGGTGGTCTGTGACAGGAGGCACCAACAAACTGAGGCTCCCCTGCGACTGTCCCCACAGCTGATGAGAGACCCCACAGGGCCACTGTGACCACAAGGAGGGGCCCAGGTCCGGTCAGCACTTAGAAGGTGCAGCCCTTCCACTCAAGTAGAAGCAAGCGGAAGCAGTAACTAAACTCTATCTCTATGTGAAGACACAAATCAACGCCATCCAGCAGTATGAAAAAATATATTAAATCTCCAGAACAGAAGGAAAATGACAAGTACCCAGAAAACAATCCCAAAGACACTGAAATCCATAACCTAAACAACAATGAATTCAAAATGGCCATCATTAAAAACTCAGTGAGTTAAAAAAGAATACAAATACACAACTCAACGAGTTCAGAAGCTATGTCACAGGAGATCTTGATAGTATAGAGAATAACTAAAAAGAAATACTGGAAATGAAGATCACAATGGAGGAGATTAAGAAAAATCTGGACTCTCTGAACAGTAGGGTAGATACTATGGAAGAAAGAATTAGCAATTTGGAGGATAAGAATATAGAAATGCTGCAGATGGAGGAGGAGAGAGAACTACGAATAAAAAGAAATGAAGAAACTCTCCAAGGAATATCCGACTCAATTAGGAAATGCAACATAAAGATTATAGGTATCCCATGGGGAGAAGAGAAGGAGAAGGGGGCAGAAAGCCTGTTCAAAGAAATAATGGCTGAGAACTTCCCAAACCTGGGGAGAGAGACAGAACTACATGTGACAGAAGCTAAGAGATCTCCAAACTTTGTCAATGTAAAAAGACCAACCCCAAGGTATATAGTAGTGAAGCTTGCAAAAGTCAATGACAAAGAGAAAATAAGGGTAGCAAGGCAGAAGAAAATAACCTACAAAGGAATCTCCATAATGATGTCACCAGATTTCTCAGCAGATACCTTACTGGCTAGAAGAGAGTGGAATGTTATATTCAAAACTCTGAAGGAGAAAAACGTGCAGCCAAGAATACTCTATCCAGCGAAAATATCCTTCAAATATGATGGAGAAATAAAAACTGTCCCAGATAAACAAAAGTTAAGGGAGTTCATTGCCACAAGAGATCCCCTACAAGAAATGCTCAGGAAGACCCTCATACCTGAGAAATCAATAAAAGGAGAGGGGTTACAAAACCCAGAGCTAGGGAGATAAGTGGAAAGACAAAATCAGAAAACTGCAGCTCTCCATCAGAACAGGTTAGCAAAGGCTAAGTATAACATTAAAGATAAAAGGAAGGGAAACACCAAGAATAAATATAAACCTGTCATTCTAACCACAAACTCACAACACTAGAAGGAAGAAAAAGAAAATCTGACAATAACAACCTAGAAGGGGAAGAGGCAAGGGATGGAACGGGTTAATCTAGGGAAATACGAGGCCATCAGAAAATGGACTATCTCATCTATGAGACGTTTTATACAAACCACATGGTAACCACTAAACAGATAACAAGAATAAAGACACAAATAACAAATAAGAAGAAAGCCAATATAGAAATCTACCTACCTAAATTGGCAGTCCAAAAATCATAGGAGGAGAAAAAAAGGAAATGCAAGAGAACCAGAAGACAAGTGATAAAATGGCAGCGTTAGGCCCCCACATTTCAATAATCACTCTAAATGTAAGTGGATTGAACTCTCCAATCAAAGCACACAGAGTGGCAGGATGGATTAAAGAACAGGACCCAACAATATGCTGCCTCCAGAAAACACATCTCATCCCCAAAGACAAACACAGACTCACAGTGAAGGGATAGAAGACAATACTCCAAGAAATAATGAACATAAGAAAGCAGGTGTCACCATACTTAAATCAGACAAAGTAGACTTCAAAGCAAAACAGATAAAGAGAGACAAAGAGGGGAACTTTATAATGATAAAAGGGACACTTCACCTCAACACTTCATTAACACCAATGGACAGATCATCCAGAAAGTCAACAAGAATTATAGGAATTAAATGAAAAATTAGACCAGATGGACTTAATAGATATATATATAGAACACTCCATCCAAAAACAGCAGGTTACACATTCTTCTCAAGTGCACACGGAACATCCTCAAGGATAGACCATATCTTGGGAAACAAAGCAAGCCTCAACAAATTCAAGAGGGTTGAAATAATAGCAAGCATCTTTTCCAATCATAATGCTATAAAACTAGAAATCAACTACAAGAATAAAGAATAAAGCTGGGAAAGGGGCAAAAATGTGGAGACTAACCAACATGCTACTGAACAAACAATGGATTATTGAATAAATTAAAGAAATCAAATATTACCTGGAGACAAATGAAAATGAAAATACGCCATACCAACTCATTTGGGACGCAACAAAAGCAGTCCTAAGAGGGAAATTCATTGCAATATAGGCTAACCTAAATAAACAAAAAAAACTCAGATAAGCAATCTCAAATGAAACCTAACAGAATTAGAAAAAGAAGAACAAAAAAAAACCCAAAGTCAGTAGGAGGAGGGAAGTAATAAAAATTAGGGCAGAAACAAATGAAATTGAAACAAAAAAACCAGCAGAAAGGATCAATGAAACAAAGAGTTGGTTGTTTGAAAAAATAAACAAAATTGACAAACCCTTAGCAAGGCTCACTAAGAAAAAAAGAGAGAAGACTCAAATAAATAAAAATTAGAAACGAGAGAGGAGAAATCACAATGGATACCACAGAAATACAAAAGATCATAAGAGAATACTATGAAAAACTATATGCCAACAAATTGGACAACCTAGAAGAAATGGATAAATTCTTAGACTCTTACAACCTCCCAAAACTGAAGCAGGAAGAAAGAGAGAATCTGAAAAGACCAATCAGAAGTAAAGAAATTGAAACAGTAATCAAAAACCTCCCCCAAAATAAAAGTCCAGGATCAGACGGCTTCTCTGGAAAATTCTACCAAACATTCAAAGCAGATTTAATACCTATCCTTCTCAGACTATTCCAGAAAATTGAGGAAGATGGAGCACTCCTTAACACATTCTATGAAGCTAACATCACCCTGATCCTCAAAACTGAGAAGGACAACACAAAGAAGGAAAACTACAGGCCAATATCACTGATGAACATAGACGCAAAAATCCTCAACAAAATTTTGGCAAACCAAATACAGCAATACATTAAAAAGCTTATACACCATGATCAAGTGGGATTTATACCAGGGACACAGGAATGGTTCAACATCTGCAAGTCAATCCATGTGATACACTACGTTAACAAAATGAGGAACAAAAACCACATGATCATCTCAATAGATGCAGAGAAAGCATTCGACAAGATCCAACATCCGTTTATGATAAAAACCCTCAATAAAATGGGAATAGAAGGAAAGTACCTCAACATATTAAAGGCCATATATGACAAACCCACAGCCAACATCATACTCAATGGACAAAAACTGAAAGCAATCCCTCTGAGAACAGGAACAAGACAAGGGTGTCCACTCTCACCACTCTTATTCAACATAGTGGTGGAGGTTTTGGCCAGAGCAATTCAGCAGGAAAAAGAAATAAAAGGAATCCACATAAGTAATGAAGAAGTGAAACCCTCATTGTTTGCAGACGACATGATCTTATATATAGAAAACCCCAAAGAATCCATTGGAAAACTATTAGAAATAATCAACAGCTACCGCAAAGTTGCAGGGTATAAAATTAACGTACATAAATCAGTAGCATTTCTACACTCTAACAACGAACTAACAGAAAAAGAACTCAAGAACTCAATCCCATTCAGAATCGCAACAAAAAGAATAAAATACCTTGGGGTAAACTTAACCAAGGAAGTGAAAGACCTATACATCGGGAACTACAAGACTTTCCTGAAAGAAACTAATGATGACATAAAGAGATGGAAAGACATTCCATGCACATGGATTGGAAGAACAAACATAGTTAAAATGTCCATACTACCTAAAGCAATCTACAGATTCAACACTATCCCAATCAGAATCCCAATGACATTCTTTACAGAAATAGAACAAGGAATCCTAAAATTCATATGGGGCAACAAAAGACCCCAAATGGCTAACGCAATCCTGAGAAAAAAGAACACAGCTGGAGGCATCACAATCCCGGACTTCAAAGCATACTACAAAGCTACAGTAATCCAAACTGCATGGTACTGGGACAAAAACAGGTGCACAGATCAATGGAACAGAATTGAAAGCCCAGAAATTAAACCACACATCTATGGACAGCTAATCTTAGACAAAGGGGCTGAGGGCCTGCAGTGGAAAAAACAAAGTCTCTTCAACAAATGGTGCTGGGAAAACTGGACAGCCACATGTAAAAGAATGAAAATTGACCATTCTTTCTCACCATTCACCAAAATAAACTCAAAATGGATCAAAGACCTAAAGATCAGGCCTGAAACAATAAGTCTTCGATAAGAGAATAGAGACACTCCACTCATTGACACCAGTATCAAAAGGATCTTTTTGGACAGAATAACTCCTCAGATGAGAGAAACAATAGAAAGAATAAACAAATGGGACTTCATCAGACTAAAGAGCTTCTTCAAGGCAAGGGAAAAGAGGATTGAAACAAAAAAACAACCCACTAGTTCGGAAAAAATATTTACAACTTATATATCTGACAAAGGATTAATCTCCATAATATATAAAGAACTCACATAGCTCAACAACAAAAACTCAAACAACTCAATCGAAAAATGGGCAGGGGACATGAATAGACATTTCTCCAAAGAAGATATACAGATGGCCAATAGACACATGTAAAGATGCTCATCATCACTAATCATCAGGGAAATGCAAATCAAAACTATACTAAGATATCACCTTACATCTGTTAGAATGGCAAAAGTAACCAAAACAAAAAGTGACAAATGTTGGAGAGGTTGTGGAGAGAAAGGAACCCTCATACACTGTTGGTGGGAATGCAAACTCGTGCAGCCACTATGGAAAACAATATGGAGATTCCTCAAAAAATTAAAAATAGAAATACCATATGACCCAGCAATACCATATGACCCAGCCTTCTCACTACTGGGTATCTATCCAAAGAACTTGAAATCAGCAATTCCAAAAGTCCCAAGCACCCCTATGTTCATCGCAGCATTATTTACAATAGCTAAGACATGGCAGCAACCTAAGCGCCCATCAACAGATGATTGGATAAAGAAGATGTGGTATCTATATACAATGGAATACTACTCAGCTGTAAAAATGAACAAAATTGTCCCATTCACAACAACATGGATGGACCTTGAGGGTATTATGTTAAGTGAAATAAGCTAGATAGAGAAAGACGAACTCTGTATGACTCCACTCACAGGTGGAAGTTAAACATATAGACAAAGAAAACTGATTGGTGGTTACCAGGGGAAAGGCGGGGTGGTGGGAGGGCACAAAGGGTGAAGTGGTGCACCTACAACATAACTAACAATAATGCACAAGTGAAATTTCACAAGGTTGTAAACTATCATAATTTTAATAAAAAGTTAAAAAAAAACAGATATAAACCTAGATATAGGGTATGTATGTGTGTTTGAAATATAAAATATTTTGAAACTAATTATTTAGAGGACTGTATTTCAAAGGGAAGTGTCTAAGCGAAACAGCAAAAAAGGGCATTTGCTTAATAGATTGAAAGCTGGATCACAAATAGATATTTTCTCTTATATGAGACAAATGGTACGAGACAGGCAGGCAGAGTACTGAAAGTGCAAAGGAAGAATCATTCACCTGATGAATAAACACAGCCCCACACGAGCAAATGGGCCTCACTAGAAGTAAGAGCTAACACTTATCAAGTGCTTACGATGTGCTTGGAGCGATGTAAGCACTCTTATATATTAACTCATTTAATCCTCACAAGAACCTCAGTAATAGGACCAATAATAGTAGGTACTATTACTTTACCAATGAAGAATATTAAACACAGAGGTTAATTAACTCGCCCAAGTCCAGACAGCTAGTAAGTAGCAGAGCCAGAATTCAAACCCAAGAAGTCAGTCTCCCAAATCGGTCCTTTTGATCACTCTCTTATGCTATGTGATATGGAATATTTTTTGATACCTTAATTTCAGCTGGTTTGTAGTAGCGTCTGTTGGGATCTTCCAATGATGTTCTATAGCCATCTCTCAAGAAACGCTTAAATCCGTATTTTCCTTTTAATTTTCTAACCACTTTATCAAGTGTCTGGCTAAAGAGAACTTCATCATCCAGGGCAAATGCAGGATAACTGATGCAGGGGAGCAGGGCAGCATCTGTGTTCTGGTGGCAATAAAAAAACGAAGGAATTGTAAGTGCCTGTAGTGATATGATCAACACAGCCCAAGGAGAATCACGGAGATGAAAAGCCAATAAAAATAAGTCAATAAACAAGGAATAAATAAGTAAATAAGTAATAAATGAGTCAATAAAAGTCACTAACTGATAGATCGCTGTGCAGCAAAGCACAGATAGACGTTTATATGGTAAAACCTCACAGAGAGGATAAAACTTTATTCAGCAATAAGGAGTATTTTCAAAGTTCAACACTGAACTCAAACTTTAAGATATTAATTAAGGCAGTGTGTAAAAATTTAACACCAATAATTAGTCATTACAACTTAGTTTATCACAACAATTTGTTCATAATACTGGAAAACACAAAACAATCTAAATGTCTAATAATTAGCTGAGTAAATTAGCAGCTATTAAAGTTGTAGAAGAAACTACATACTGAAGAAACATTTATTGATATGGAAACATCCACTCACAGAACCAGGCTATCAAACATTATGAACAATATTCTCCCAGTTTTACAAAATTAAAATCCTATATACATATATAAAAATATATACAAACATATAAACACAAATGTTGTCACCCTAAGATTATAATTGAGTAGTGGAATGAGTGGATATTATATTATTATTATTTGGTCATTTGTGGATTTTGTTTTTCTTTTATCATAATCTCACATAACTTCTATAAAATACTTATCTTAAAATAATTATTCCATTTTGGGTGTTTTCTAAGAATAGAGCCACATGTAACCACTAGAAAAATCTGCACTTGAGAACTATAGCCATATAAAAGTTTATCTGACAAAAAAAAAACGGTGACTCAAATGAGAGAAAAGAAGCATGAAAAGTATTTTTATTCAAAAGAAATACAAATTACGAAAAATATTTTTCTAATATTCTATGACAAAATAATTCATTTTGGTATAATGTTGCTATTCCTCCTAAAAAATATACATCTATCTTTCTATTGTTCTACCAAAGACTCAAAGAACAAAGCAGCTTTGTCCACAGTTCCGCTCACATCCTGAACAAGACATCCACAGACCAGAGGAGTGAGTGGCAACATCTGTTCTCTGTTCTCATCTTTTCTGGCAACCTCTAACATTTTAGAGCACGTTCTTAGAAAAGTAAACAAAATTACGTAACAATCATAAATGATAGCTCATATTAATTTATTATAAAAATATCTCACATGAGATCTTGATTCTCTGGGTAACAGTGAGCACAAAGTTTGCCTATTGCGATTATGAGCATCGAGATCCACAAATATAACCGACCAAGAACAGCCCTGGAATGAGAAAGAGAAAAATATTTCCAAAATTAAGAAAAAAGGACTTGTAGAATATTGGGCATTTTGACTGTAAGAAATTACACAAAACTACAAACAATGGTTGCATTTGAGAGCGGCATTACAGAAGATTTTAATTTTTTATACTTTCAGTATTTATCAAATTTCTTACAATAAATATTAATTTTATAATCATAAAAAATGCTATTTTTACATTTTCCCTATTTCCTGGTTTTCTTATAAATCAAAATGTATTGATTATAACTAATCAATTAAGGATATTTATGTTAATAAAAATACAAATCGCTTACTTACATTTTTGACAAGGAATAAAGAACTAATTTGAATTCACAAAATCTGAACTGTACAGTCCTGATAAAGAAGGTTGATTATATGATCAAACTAAGCAAATTTAGATACAATCTAGAATTATAGATATAAAAACTACTTGATTAAAACATGGAGATAGGAGAATCTCAAATAATAAAAACGCAAATAATATTAGCTAATATTCACCGTGTGTTAGGTACTGTGTTTTATGCTCCACATGAGTTATCTCATTTAACCCCAATATGTAGATTATTAATACCCCATTGTACTGAAAAGGATGCTAAATCTTAGTTTACAGAGCATGGGTTCAAAATCAAGTCTCTAACACAGAAGCCCACACCTTAACCATTTAGTTATACAATTTCCCACAATAAAAAATATTTTTCAAGTAACAGTCAAAAACTTGAACAGAAAAATAAGTATAACAAAAAATGTCAATTGGATTGCTAACCAAGTCAAAAACAATTTACTATTTAGCCATTAGTGCATTCCATATTCAAGAGCATAGTCCTAAGTAAACATGTCTTTGTTCTTTTATTGGGCAGCTAAATATTTTGAAAACAGAGAATGAAATTGGAATACAAAGACTACTTCCATTACAAGAGAATACTGAGAAAAAGACAAGAGGAAAGGAAGAAGAGAACTATTATCCCAATTTTCACCAACTTCAAAGATGCATTCGCTCTGAAACTAAAATACCTTGAATCACCCAATCACCTAGACTGAAGTTCAAAGTCTAGGAGTACTAGACCCTAGATCCAAATATCAGACTCATGATATGTACATTTTTCCTGATAACTCATGTTCATACATGAGTATTAGCTCATAAAATAGAAGGATTTCTCATTCATAATGTCATCTCTTAAATCTCGTTTAACTCTGACAAGTAAATTAATAAATGAACAAGGAATGAGGCCGTCTCTTAACAACCAGACGAATGCTAAACTGTCCTTTCTATTATTTGAAATTTCCTACTTCTCATCTCAACTCACAAAATTGAACTCAACAAAGCTTCATGTAGTATCTGCCAATGTCAGAGTAATGTGTTCTCTGCTTTGAGGAAAACAAGACAGAACTTGACCTCTGCTCTCAAGGAGCTGACCTAGGCGATATAGTCCTAACCAGATGACTATTAAACAACACAAAAAGACTGCACACGGCAATACATGACTATGTACCAACAAACATGATTATGTACCAAGTGAGTGGCTTAGATGAGAGAATAATAACGATCATGAAAAAAACAAAATAGGAACCTGGGATACTTCAGAAGGTGAGGATCAGAGCCAGGGATCTGAATTTTTGGGGAAAGGGGAGTAGGTAGAGTAGTCGGAACAAAGAGCAGAAAAATGAATAGGTACAAGATGTTGGGAGCCTGTGAATACACAAAATAACAGACTTATAATTTATCCTTAGGCTGATAATTAGTAAAGTTAATTGCATGCCAAATCAGTCTGCCTTGAATTGAATTTTCAAAAGATATAATCTAAGTAGGGTAATTTATAAATAATGAAGTGAAATGGCAAATTTGGCAATTCTTACCATTATTTAATATAAACAAGCCAACTTCCATTTTCTGGCCACAAATGAATGGTTTAATTATCTAAATTCATGAAAGTATTAGTTCAGGTTCTTCCTCTGTCAGCCTCTAAGAAATATGTGCAAAGGGAAAAATAATCTCATAATATTACTGTATTTTAACAGATAGCAAAGGCTAGTTAACTTACATTGTGAGCCTGTGCTCTTAAAAAAATATCCCATGCTTGGGGTCGCCCGGTGGCGTAGTAGTTAACTTTGTGTACTCTGCTTTGGTGGCCCGGAGTTCACAAGTCCGGATCCTAGATGCGGACCTAGCACCGCTCGTCAAGCCACACCATGGCAGCATCCCACATAAATAGAGGAAGATTGGCAACAGATGTTAGCTCAGGGCCAATCTTCCTCACACATGCGAAATATATATATACACCATGCATTAGGCATATGGCCCAGATTCGCAGGAAGATAAAATTCACCCAAGGCCATGGGCACTCATTCCTATTCAGAAGCAAATTTTTAAAAAAGTCATCAAAGAGAACCTACATATGGAATTAATTATCACCAGCTTCAAATCATCAGACATTAATTTTAGGCCTGCAAATTTCAAAGGAAGTTAGATATATCTGCATTGCTTTGAACGCTTTGCATAACATGAGCAATTTCTCTAGTCATTACCTTTTAGATTCTGGCCTCAGCTCATTTGTCAGTATTGTGATTTCTCCAATTAAAGACAGGCATATCAAAGGATGTTTCATATGTATACATCACTCCAGAGTATCTGATTAACTCTGTATATTTTATTTTCATCTTCCATTTCCTGAAATCATCACAACTCTACCATAATATCCTGAGTCCATCTAAAGAGCATACTTTAAGACTGCCAGCTCAAATTTTACTCCCAAACTGAGTTACTATGACTATTTTCGAGTAAACACACTAGAAGATGATTCAACCTGACCACTGTCATGGGGCCTTGCATTCCAATGGTGGGGAAAAGCTGCACTGAACCATCTACCCCAGTTTCCATAACCACAACAAACACATTTGAGATGGTACCTAAGGCCAAGGGTGATTTCTATGACCATAAGACACTGCTGATCTCTTTAGTCTCAATTCAAAGTGAAATGATTTGAACCATTGTCTGGGCCTTTCTTTTCCCCATTAATCACTTTTCTGAAACTGAGCTAATGGGCTTGCTGCCTTCTAGCATCAAAGAATAAAACAAGATGAAACTAGTCAGTTTATCTACCATATACGATCTTTTCTATTCTTCTGAAAGCAAAATCATCCCACAAAACTATGATCAGGAGACTTTCTTCCCCAGTTCAGCATTAAGCTGTTCTTTAGCTCTGCGGCAGAACCTGGAGAGCAGTATTCTTAAAGAAAGGATATTTACTGATGGGAATTATCCCTCTGCACCATGGCTGTGGTAGCAATGGGCATGTAAATAGTCAACTTTTACTTACTGACCCAACAGTAGCTTCCAGCAGCCCCTCTCACAAGCCATGCTTCTCTTCTCTACAGAAAATCCTACTGGAGTACTGTTAAAGGAACTTTCAAACTACACAGAGAGATGAACCTGAGTGGTAATTCTCAGGATTTCAGAAGAGCAGAGCTGAGACTCACACCCAAGAACCACAAAACTGTTGCTGAGCATGTCTAGGACATTTGCTGAGTGTAAAGTATAATTTATTTAAATATTATTTAAATATTGTCAAATATCACTTAAATAACATTGATACATGTCACTATATTTATAGAGAATATATTTGAAACCATGATGAAATATGTGATTATTTATAGAGAATATATTTGAAACCATGATGAAATATGTGATTCTCATATCGAGGATTATATGAGTATGTTTCTAAATGCTCCAAATTAGCCTTTATTATAGACATTGCTGAAGAAATCAGGCTATTTTATCACATTTTCTTCTTAGATATTTTCTGCCAAAGAAAATAACTTGTGAAAAATAAGTTGGTTTCAAAGGAAAGATTTAAATGACAAGGTTTTTCCCTTGAATAATAAGGCAAGTCTGATATTTAAAAAAAAAAAGAAGAAAGGAAGCATAGGAACACATAATCATTATCAAAGCTAAAGGTTTATTCCACCCAACAATTTTCCATAAAAATAAAAATTAACATTTGTCTTATCTCATACACTGAAGCACAAAAACGACAAAAGGTAAGCCTTTCAGGCTGTTGGTCAAGTGGATACCTCCTTCAGAAGTTCAGCAATTAAAAAGAAAATGGTGTGGTCAAAAGGTACAAACTTCCAGTTAGGAAAGAAATAAGTCACGGGGATATGATATTCAGCAAGGTGACTACAGTTAACAGTATCATATTGTATATTTGAAAGTTGCTAAGAGAGTGTATCTTAAAAGTTCTCATCACAGGGGCCCGCCAAGTGGCACAGTGGTTAAGCTCGCACGCTGCACTTCAGCGGCCTTGGGTTCACTGGTTTGGATCCCCAATGTGGACCTATGCACCATCTCACACAAAATAGAGGAAGATATGCACGGATGTGAGCTCAGGGACAATCTTCCTCAGCAAAAAGAGGAGGATTGGCAGCAAATGTTAGCTCAGGGCTAATCTTCTTCAAAATTAATAAATAAATTTTAAAAAAGAACTTAGTTCTCATCACAAGAAAAATAAATTTGTAACTATTTGTGGTGTTGGATGTTAACTAGACTTATTGTGTTGATCATTTCGTAATATATACAAATATCAAATCATTACGTTGTTTTAAAAAAAGAAGAAAATGGCTTAAAAATTTTCACAGAAAATGCACAGTTCTAAAGGTAGAATTCATTCAAGATCTAAGATTTCCTGTATTGACTGTTGATATTCCACATTCATTACCAAGTGGCTTTGGTTTAATTCTTGTTCTGCCTCCTTGTTGCATGACCTGTGAAAAGACACCTCAACTCTGTGACCACTCATTTTGAGAGAAGGGCCCTTCCAGCTCCAAAGATCTAAGACTCTTTGAGTTGCCACCAACAGGAGATGTACTTTTTCAAAGCTCTAGATTAATTTAGTTAAAGATACATGATCAGGTCTTCTGAAACACTCTATCAACAGTCTTCAGAAATAACAGAATACTCATCTGACCTAAAATCCCTCAAATCTTCAGGTTTCATTGGGTTTTCATTTGAATAAAAACATTTCCTTGTTATATCAGTTCTTTTCCAAGCCACTGACTTTTAGTGAGACCACAGCCCATTGAAGTACATAGAGCAATATAATAAAATGATTAAACACTAAAATGATCATATGCACTTGTAAACGTGATGTTTAGCAGGTACATTTTTAATTTAACTGCTGTAGAGATGGGAATTTTAACATTTTCAAAGTCAGGTTTCTGTAATTCTCCACATCAGAAACAAAGATCAAAGGGAACTGGTAAAACTAGGATACTCTTGACATTATCCAAAAAAAGGGAAAATGGAGAGGCTCTACTTGCAACATGTGACACCCGTGTGGCTAACGGACTAAGACATTATTTGTCCATATTTCTATCTGAAATACTCAAGGAATAGTCAACTCAGCAAACATTTAGTACATAGCTCTGCTGGAAATGGATATGAGCTAACCAAAGTCAATATTAACTCTGCTTAGAGCAGTTGTTCTCATCCTTGTCTCAACCTGAACATTACACTTCCTGGGCAGTCTGGAAAAATCTCAAGGCTAAGGCCTCCCCCTAGACCAATTAAATCAGAATCTATATGGGTAGAGCCCAGCTATCAGTACTGCAAATGCTTCCAATGTGCAGCCAAGACTGAGAAATCACGAAGGAACAATTCCAGCAGTATATTTATAACTCAGAATCAGAAAGCACAGTAAAGCAATTCAGTGCTTTTAGAGTTATGGCTAAGAGGTCTATGAAAGCTTCCCAGGAAAAGCAAGCTGAAGACAGAGCCCTGAAAGATGGGTAGTTAGGAAAGGTACCATATATATGTGTGGGCATATATGTATGCGGAGGGAGTGCATAGTAGATATGTATGCACACTAAGACTCAGGTACATTTGAGCAGAGGGAACAACTGCAAAAAAGAGCTGACCTAGACACGAAACTCCACTCAGCTCACTATTTGATGTGCCACGGAAGGCAGAAGGACAAGACCTGCATCTTTCCAGACTGCTGCTGTAACACTACTGATTTGGTCCGTGACTCCTCTCAGTCCCCTTGAGATACTCTAGAGGTTTTTCAGTCCAATCTCTTCATTTCCCTTCTTTAGTATGACTAGTACTTCGTTAATAATAACAAGTAATAACATTTATTGAGGGCTTAATCTTTGCCAAGCACTATGTTAAGCTTATTTGGGTGAAAACCTTCTGAGTTAGGTCCTAGCATCATTATCTCTATTTTTTTAGATGAGGAAGCTGAGACAGGTATATAACTAGCCAAAGTTATAGAACTCATTGGTGGGAGTACAGAGCATACAGTGGGTGTCTTGGCTCTGAACACAATGCCATTCTTCTTTTTTTAATTGAAGTATAATTGACATATAACAGTATATTAGTTTTAGTTTCAGGTGTGTAACATTAATGATTCGATATTTGTGTACATTGCCAAATGATCACCACAATAAGTCCAGTTAACATCTATCACTGTACATAGTTACAAAATTTTTTTCTTGTGATGAGAACTTTTAAGATTTACTCTATTAGCGATTTTCAAATATGCAACACAGTATTATTAAATATAGTCACCATGCTGTATATTACATCCCCATGACTTATTTATTTTATAACTGGAAGTTTGTACCTTTTGACCCCTTTTTCCTATTTCCCTATCCTCCACCCCCCACCTCTGGCAACCACCAATCTGTTCCCTATATCGATGAGCTTGGTGTTTTGTCTTTTTAGATTCCACATGTAAGTGAGATCATATGGTATTTGTCTTTCTCAATCCGACTTATTTCACTTAGCATAATACCCTCAAGGTCCACCCATGTTGTCATAAATGTCAAGATTTCATTCTTTTTTAAGGCTAAATAATGCTCCATTGTACAGTCATGCATAGCTTGATGGTGGGGATATGTTCTGAGAAATGCGTTATTAGGCAATTTTGTCATTGTGTGAACATCATAGAGTGTACTTACACAAACCTAGATGGTACAGCCTACTACACACCTATGCCATATGTTACTAATCTTATGGGACAATCATCATATACACGGTCCATTGTTGATCAAAACATCGCAACAGAGTGCATGACTGCACATATATGCAGCACATTTTCTTTATCCATTCATCCATCAATGGACACTTACGTTGTTTCTGTATCTCAGCTATTGCAAATAATGATTAAAACACCATTCCTTTACGCCATGTCACCCTCATACTCCTTTTCTTCCTTCCTACCTACCTCTCTCTCTGATACATATATATTACATACACACATACACACACACACACACATTCACACATACACATATACATGCACATTTAAATAAATGTATTGAGAGTGAGGCAGCGGTGAAAAGGAAATGAAAAGTACTGAAAGGTAGATGTAGGATTTTCATGAGTATGTTGACTTTTCCAGTGAGAGAGAAACGTTGATATAAGCCAAGAGATCAGTGCCAGAGGCACCAAGAATCTCCAGGAGAGGCATAAGATTAATAACCATGAGTTTTGACAGGCTCATACTCCCCAAATCCCCATGAGCTCTTTTCTCTCCATTTCTCCAGTTAGAGGTCTTGAGAGAGGAGGAAGAGTATGAAGTGGATAATTTAGTCTTGGGCACCCAAAATGAGGTACTGCTCTCCTCTTCCCCATCTTTTCATGTCTATGGTCATTCTCTACTCTTCATGTCATGGATGGAACCAGAGTCCGTGCTCCAAAAGGAAGTTAGAGTGAGAAGAGAAGAGAGTTTGTGGACGTAAGGAGAGGAAGAAAGGCAGTTGTTCTATGATACTCCAACTTGAAACTCTTAAATTCAAGATTTGAGGTACATAGTACATACAATTCTTTGGCTGCACACATTATACAAATTCCCGTCTACATGAAATATATGTTGATATACATTAAATTGAAACCAACATGAGCACTAATAAGGAAAATATATGACATATAAGGTTAGGAATATTTAAAATTGTGAAAGCTCAACAAAAGACTTGAGGGAAAAATTACTGACAAAGAAAATGAGAATTCTTTATCAAGACATTTTTTCTCTTAAAGGAAGCAATGTTTTTCTGTTAGAAAACTAAAATTTAAATGGCAAATCACATTCAAAGGAAAGTTTGCTCAACCATGGGCTGCTACACAAATTTCAGACATTCTCTGATCATCAGGAGTGATTTGGTTAATGAATGGCCAAATTAATTAAAAACGTAATTCACTAAAATAATCAAAGTTGTTGTTGCTATTGCTGATTTTTTTTACCTGGTTGCCAAAGAGGTTGAATCCATTAATTGCTTCCAGAGCTGCTTTCGCTAAGCCAACAGAGCTAAAAGAGAAAAGGAAATGCTTTATAATTCTGATACAACTGGCTACAAAATAAGAACAATTATCTGATGAATATTCACAAGGAAGTCTTTTAATTAACACTTATAGCTAGTGTAAAAAGAATAATGTCTAAGAGCCTTCAGTCTGACATTTCACTATTTTAATTTTTCTTTTTCATAGTTAGTGATCTTCCGGGAAAAATATTTCTAAGTTCACCTTGATCCAGGCAAATGGTCATACTATTGATGGGAGTAGTTTTAATTCCAGCATCATTTATATCCACTAACTTAAGGAGAAAAAAAGACGAACTTTAGAGGAAGGTATATTATAATGATATGTGCACAGTAATAATCAACTTGGGCATCATTAGCTCAGATCAATATAAAAGAGCTTTTCTGACGTCAATCCTGAACCTTAAAAAAAGATCTCACACATCATACACTTACCACAGAGTGTGGTTTAATATACTCATTCAAATACTCTTTGCTTAGAGTCTAATAAAATAGGCATTACTTTATGCTCACAAAACAACTGATCATCATACCTCTCATTTTTTGCTATATTCTTCTCTTTGTAATAAAATGTATACTCCTTTGGCCTCTCAAATGCCACATACAATAGTGCTGGAAAATGGGAAGACCCAAATTTCATTAAAAATATGACACAGGCATCTTCTCAACCTTTAAATATTTTAGATCTAATATCCAGTTTATTTTATTTATTGCAATATTTTGTTTTTATTAAAAGCAAATGCGTATGTCATTAGCATCATTTAAAATTAATGCTCTGTCATGATTTCAGCATTTCTTTAAAGGAGTGATTATCAGAGTGTGGTCCCTAGAGCAGCAGCATTACCTGGGAACTTGTTAGAAATGCCAGTTCTCACTCTTCTCTGGGAATGGGGGCCCAATAATCAGTGTTACAAAGCCCTCAGGGAGTTGCATGCACTTTAAATTCGAGAACTACTGTTCTAAGCTATTCAAATCATCGTTATCTACATTTTCAATGAGTTGTTTACATGAAATGTTCTCAAGTAAGCATTACTTTTATTACAGGATAGTAAAGAGATGGGAAACTTATTTTAAAATACATGGATGGGGAGGTAGAGTGACATAATTTTCCCTATTCCTCTCACTAAGTACAACTAAAAACACTAGATATTACATAAACAAAAATAAAAAGGCTCAGAAAGATAGAAAGGTAGACTTGCTATTAGGTTAGGAACCTTAGGATTTTAGCAACAACACTGTGGTAAGTTTCCTGAGTTTCCTTTTTGCCTCCTATATACCAGACTCAGAGCTGAAGAAGCCAACAACCAGAAAATGCCAGTAAGCGCACAGAAAAGCCCTAATAAAAGCCTGCTTTCTCTAGCCAAAGGACCAAGAAAAGGGAAGCCTAGCAAAATACGACAATAACCACTCAATATTTAGACAGTTTAAAATTTAAACAATAACCACTCAAAAACAAAAACACCCTGGGCCCCTACCCCCACCCACTCCTGAAAGGGTTAAACCTAGACTTCTACATTCCTGAGTCTATAATAAGGAACTGCACCCAACCTGCAACCCTCTCAGCTATGGTGTGGTGTCAGATAAGTCCAAGGAGGAAGCCAAGACCTTCATTCCCAAGGAATGATAAGAAGTCTCCCCCTCATACCTCAGTGTCAGTGGAGATCACATGGAAAGCCTAGACTTCCACCCCTGCTCATCAGCAATGAGTGAACCAACCCTTCCTGCTGCGATGGCATCAGAGGAGGTCGAATGGGGCGTCAGGACTTTCTCTAATGCCCAGTTGTAAAGAGGCCATACCCTGGGGCCGGCCCTATGGCCGAGCAGTTAAGTTGGTGTGCTCCATTTAGGAGGCACAGGGTTTCGCTGCTTTGGATCCTGGGCACAGACATGGCACCACTCATCAGACCATGCTGAGGTGGCGTTCCACATAGCAGAACCAGAAGGAACTGCAACTAGAATATACAACTATGTACTGGGGGGGCTTTGGGGAGAAGAAGAAAAAAAAAAGGCAACAGATGTTAGCTCAGGTGCCAATCTCCAAAAAGTAAAATAAACAGGCCATACCCTTTCCCTGTTATGTTAAGTAGAGGCCAATTGGGAATCAGTAATGAGACACTCCTATCTTTCCCAGCCAGGCAGGTATCAATGGAAGCCTACCGGGGAACTAGACATCCCAACCAGACCCAGCAGTAATGAAGAGTCTCCATCTTGGGTGTCAACAAAAGACCCAGCCTTACATTCCCACCTGGCAGTAATGGGGTGATGCCCCTATCTGCTTCCCCTCCCACAGTGATGCCAAAAAAATTCAGCTAAAATAGAATGTTAAAGTAAGTTTCAGGGTCTTATAACATAATACTCCCTTGCATTTCCCTGTGAATTTTAGGATTAGCTTATCAATTTCTGCAAAAAAGATAGTTGGGTTTTTGATATACATTACACTGAACAAAGATATATTTCCATTTTTGCATGTCTTTAATTTCTTTCAACAATTTTTTGTAGTTTCCAATGTACAAGTCTTGTACTTCTTTTGCTAACTCCCTCTACTTTTAAGATGAGGAATCTAAAGTCCCAAAAGATGAAGTGTAGTGGATTTCAAATGCATCCTGACCTTCTCTTTGGTGAAAACTCTGTTCCCTACTAGAATCTATGCTGACCGTTTTGCCCTGATTTTCAAGAACAAATGAGCCAATAATCTGGGTTTAAGATATTGGCCTACCGCTTCAAATCTGCAGCCCCGTATTTCACTGGTAGTGAACAAAGTGCCTGATGCTTCCACAGGTTAAACAAATTCCATGACAAGTCAGCTGGTACTGCTAGTATACTCAAGACAAGGGCAGCAGTCTCTTTTCATATCCAAAGTCATTTTAGAGAAATGATAAGGCCTAGAACCTGAAGGAATCAAGTCCAAGTGAAAAATATATGCCAGTTTAAAACATGTCTGCAAATTCTTTGACACTTCTATCAAGAGGTGGAGTCTTATTCCCCTCACTAGAAGATGGCCTGGTCTTACTGACTCTAACAAATAGGATGTGGTGGAAGTTATACTGCACGACTTCTGAGGCTAGGTCATAGCAGGGCTAGGACATAGCCCCTGGCTGGCTCTCTTTTTTGTGACGCTGGACCTTGGAACCCAGCCACCACGTTGTGAGGAAGTCTGTATGAAAAAACTTCACATAAGTCTTCTGGCAGACAGCTCCTGCCAAGGCTCTAGTCAACACTCCAAAGCCAGAGAGAGGAAGCCTTCAAGCTGACTCCAACGCCAGCTACAACTGATGGCAAACACATAAGAGACACTGAGCATGAACCACCTAGCTTAGCCCAGTCAACCCTCAGAACCATGAGAGCTAATAATAGTAAAATATTGTTGGTGTTTTATGCCTCTAAGTTTGGGGTGGTTTATTTGCAACAATAGGTAACCAGAAGAGAACCTAAGTCAGGTTCCTAACTCTATCACGTACCCAGAACAAGCAGGCCAATCATAGTTAGCCTTGCATACTCCAAATGGAAACCAAATAGTACCTGCACAAGAATTCTAGACTCTTGAACCCAAGGGTTAGGAGAGCCCATAGGAATCATATATTCTGACAGTTCATGCAAAAAATTCACTGTCAACTGGTTTTCTTGCTTAAGAATGTGTTCCTGATGTCCTAGGAGTTCCCCTAAAGCCCCCAATGCACAAACATTTATCTGCATTTAACTGAGTAACACCAGAAAACCTCCACTTACAGTATGAGGTACATGTATTATGAAGACTGTTTGTAGTATTTTGAGAAGTGAGAAGAAATAAATTATTCAAAAGGCAAATACATAAGAAATTCTGTACTGGAGGAGATACCATGTAGCCCACTCAAGGCTCCATCTTTAAGACACGTAAGGAAGCAATTTGGAAATTGCCTTCTAAATGAAGTGTTACAAAAAACCGAACACTGTACCTGGACTAGAGTAAATGTGGCATTCTTTCCATTTTAACTTTCTTTCCCAATGCAATTGGTTAAATAATTGGACTTAATTGAAATTCATGAATACACTGGTTATTTAAATCTCTGGCAACAGCAAGCTATTTAGAAACTCAAATACACTCCTAATCTGATCTTATATTCTACTGGCAAATATAAGAATGTTGTAAGAATTGAAAATATTTATTAGCACAGGACATTCTCAGAAAATTACATTATTCATACTTAGTTATTGAATATATTAATATTAGGTGACTATTATCAGTAGAACATTCACCAATTTGATTCTTGCAAGGTGTTACCTCAACATTCACTTAAGAGGGCTAAAATAAAGCAACGTTTGCTAGGGAGATAGTTTGTAATAAAAGTGATTGATTGCATAAATCGAAGCTTTTCTAGAAAGATGATGGGTTTGGACCAGATGATTTATAACTCATCATGGAATTGAAAAAATTAATTGGCATGCATGGGAACTAAATTCACAATCTCCTGCTCACTAACACTATGCTTTAACTCCCTGAGCACCCAATCATACTTCCTGAAAGAACAAAGACTTTACAGTACTATAGTTTTCATGGATGTTCAGGAACTGTTCGGTATGGCAAAAATATATAAAATGAAGCAGAATGGATGGATAGTTGCTTCTATCATAATTCAATGACTGGAACATCAAAAATGACTTAAGAAGACTACATAGTTACTTCAAATAACAAGCAGTGTACGGAATAAAATGGTCACTAAAAGCATCTTAAACAATGACATGATGGTTACTTATCTGATATTTTAGTGATGCCTTTCTTTATTGAAAAAGGCAAGATAATAGAACATAAAACCATTGAAAAAACCATGAAAAATCAGATTTAAATTGTCTTTGTTTCTATAGTCTTCTTTACACTGCAAATACAAGATTTAACAAAGTAAAAAAGGAAATTATGCTGTTAAATGGAAAGTTCTATTTAGGAGTTAACATTTCAGAAACTTTTCTTTCCATTTGAGCATATAGCCACATTACTAAGTTATTAAGTACCATTTTCCTTTTTGCTTCCCAAGAGCCAAAAAAACTCAAAGTTAGGCTTGGCATTCAATTCACAGTTTATAGAAGACTCATCTCTTCTCAAAAACAAAGAGTTTTGGTTTAAAGGTAGTCCCAAGGTGTATGACTATCCTTACACAAATGAGGAAGGGGAAATATAAAGACTAAAATACTTTAATTAAACTTGGAGCAGCTGAGAAGACTACTTGAATACGTAATTTTGGGAGTTAAGAATTAGTGCTACAATAAATAGGTACCAAAAGGATATATGAAGGAAAATGTAATTAAATCAAATAATATAGGATTTTAAAATATACTGGCATTTATTAAAAGACTTAGAGACTGAACATTGTCCTGAAAGAGGACAATTATCTGACAGTTCCAGACACCTTGGGAGAAACTGAAACGAGCGTGTTGCTTGAGGAAAGTCAAGTCAACAGAAAAATCAGGAGAACAGGGAACACTTGCTCAGGAAACATTTCAAGAAAATCACAGTGAGCTTAGAGCAACAGATCCTTTCACTACAGCCCTGAAAAGCATGAGGCTGCTGCTAGAATTGGGCTCAGATAAATGTAATGAGATCATCTTTCAGAAAAAAAATTCTAAGACTTATCTAAGAAATACTAAATAATTCAAAAACTTGGACTAAAAGGGATACCAGCAAACTTGGGGCTGAAAAGGGCAGATCAACAAGGTCTGACCAAAGCATTAAGCTGAATCAAGCTGTACTGAGTACTAAACAAAGATACCCTTGAAACTTACCACAGTTTCACAGAGAGCATACACCCTACTGTTCTTTCAAACTTTAGAATAACTTTTTAAGACTCTAAAATACAATGTGAGGGGCCCTGGCCCTCTGGCTGAGTTGGTAAGCTCGTGTACTCCTCTTCAGCAGCCCAGGATTCTCCACTTCGGAACCCGGGCACAGACCTACACAACCCTCATCAAGCCACGCTGTGGTGGCGTCCCACATAGAAGAACTAGAATGACTTATAACCAGGATATACAACTATGTCCTGGGGCTTTGGGGAGAAGAAGAAAATTCAGCATGAAAGAGTAGAAACTTTCCACTTTCAGCGGTTGGATTTGGAGGCCAACCACCTGGAATCTAGTTCCAGTTCTACCACCTACTGGCTTGTATCATTTAAGGGCAGGGTTGGGGGGAGAGCACTAAACCTTCTAAACCTTAGTTTCCTCCGGTATAAAGGGCAATGATGTTCCCTGCTTGACCTAAATAAAATTTATTTTGTAACTGTACAGTGCCACAGACTGCAATTATTGCAGGGCCACTGAGCATGGATGCTGAAAAGGGAGCCTCTGACCTCAGAATACTATGTGTGTGTTTTGGGGGACCCGGGTGGGAATCTTCTTTGATCAAGTTGCAGCTTAGAAGGGATGTGCCCAGTGTGGTAAGGGAAGAAAGGGACATTCACCAAGCCAGTTACTTTGGCCAAAGCCCTAGTGAGCACCAAGGCAACAGTCAGAGTGTACTCTGTCCCTTCTCTGACTCCTGCTAAGCAGGACTGCATAGTATAGAAATAGAAGGAGAATGGCAAAGAAAGTCAAGAAGGCAAACGGCGTACTTATAGCAAGAATTATTGTACACTACTTCAGGCTGTCTGAAATTATGAGAACAGCTTAAAGATGTAACAAGGATACTGCATTAAGCAATAAAGATCAGATCCAACTAGGCACAGATAGTTCTGGGATGTCTTACAGCAGCAATAGATTAAAAGGCGTGACTTAATCCCTCACTGGTAGCAGCTCTACATTCTACTCCCCAGGCCTAAGCAAAGAAAGATACTGGCTTCCCACCACCACTGCTATCACTGTGCCCATGAGCGCGGAGTCCTGCTGCAGTTTCAAAACAGACTCCTTTGGCACCAGAGGTGACAGACCCAAAAAGGCTTGTGGAGATCTGAGCTCAGAAACATTTGAAAAGGAAAATGTTTAAAATTCTTTTGGGGAATTGTAAAGTGTTATACCATGGAAAATTAGAAGATCAATGTTAAATGTATAAAACCCATCATCCAAATCTAAATGGCAAATTTCATTTCCCATCCATTTGAATATAACTGATCTGCTACAATTAAGATTAATTTTGCATGCAAAAGGTAGCAAAGAACTTCATATCCTCCAAGCCTTGAAATAAAATCCTTAATGATTCAATCTAAAGATTAGCATCTTAGTTACAAGAAAACAACTTGGAGACTCTGTTTTTTTCACTAGAAACCTTCCAACACCTTAACTTTCTAGCATTAATGGTATCTTTTACCCAAGGCTCACTCTGAGTTTAACACAGTTTTTATAAACAGAAAAACCCCTACTCCAAATATTTCATACTGAAAATAATGTCAGTGGGATAACATTGGCATATATTAAATGGTTATTAAAAAGCAGATAAGAGGGGTTGGCCCCACGGCCTAAGTTAAGTTTGGCACACTCCACTTCAGCAGCCCAGGTTTGGATCCCGGAGTGGACCTACACCACTCAGTGGCAGCCAGGCTGTGGCAGTGACCCAGTGACCCACATACAAAATACAGGAAGACTGGCATAGATGTTAGCTCAGGGTGAATCTTCCGCAGCAAAAAAAAAAAAAAAAGCAGTTAAGAGGTCTGATAAATCAGAAATGCTGAAAAGGTAAAATCACCTTTTCTAATCAAATCCACTTTCTTTCTTGTAATTTGACTGATAACTTGGAATCTTGAGAATGTAATTTGGATGATGGCTGAAACATAACATTATCTTCCTATTTTTAATATTTGTCAGAATTTGTTTAATGTCTGCTCTGAACTTTCCCACAAATTATTTCTCCACTTCACTGACTGCTACTGTTCTGCTGTGTATTATAAAAATGCCTCATATGAATCATAAAACTTATAGAAAAATGTTTGTATTTTAGTTAACCAGAGTTAACCAAAAAGTCCTTTTTGTTTCAAGCTTTGTTATCAAAATAGTCTTAAAGAGTACATTTGTATCCTAGTGCTTACTTATGCCAGGTATTCAAATGCTTTACATAAATATTAACTCAATCATTATAACAACATTATAAAGTAGAAACTATCATCTTCATTTTATAGATGAAGAAACTGAAGCATAGAAAGGATACATAGCTAGTGATCTGGAGTCAGTTTTTCGTTTACATAACAACTAAATTGGCCTAATTTTTTGTGTGTGATTAGTTCTTCTATCCAAGAAAATAGAGAAGTGTAGATTCCTCTTAACCAGTGTTTTCTAAACTGTTTCTCCACTTCATTTAAGTCTCAACGACCTAAACTGACCTATAGGTCATCACCTTTAAATTCTTAAATCTTTTAGTGTGAAATGGATACGACTAATTGAGCTACACTGTTTAGTTAAAAGATCACCTCCTGGGCAAAAACTTAGAATATCTGAAAGGTGCAATTAGTCACTAAAGCTGTTTCCCTAACCCTAAGGAGTAAAGGAAAGTGATAAACTACTAACATCAGTCATCAACTATTGCTGTTTATTCAAACCCCCTAAACCACAGCTCAAGATGTTGACCACACCTCTTACAGAAAACAATGAATGTTACGTCTTATAGGAAGGGTATAAGTATCTCTGAATAGGAGAAAAATCAGCTCTATAACTTGGAAGGGAATTTTACATGCAATGTATATACACTGGTGTTTGGCAATTTTAATGTACTTCACTCTTCAAAGAGCATCACGGTAAAGGGGAAGAAGAAAACCACGTGGCTGAGCAGAAAGTCCAAGCCGTGGACTGGAGGCTGCTGCACGTGGACTGACACCTGGGAGGCTGGGAAGGACACTGTGCCTTTCCTGCATCTGTTTATGGGCACTGAGAGCACACCCTTAGCTTTAATTTTAAGTGAATTTCATCTGCATCATATAGAAAAAAAAAAAGATGAAAATTAACATAGAAACCATAGTTCCAATCTAATACTTCTGATTTTTATTCATATTCAAATTCTACACATTTAAATTTTTTAAAAAACACTCAGAAATCAACAAATTACCTCGAATGTAGCTCTGTGCTGCCATTATTATATTTGCTTCCTCTTTCCCAGACACCAAAGTCAGGCACACGGTAAACTCTTTCTACACAAAATACAAGGTTTTGAATAAAAGAGACCTAAAAGAAAAGAAATGAAACATAAGGACACATGCAATAACAGGATCTTTTGATACTGATAAGAATAATTAGATACTATTTGAAATCCAAATACATACTTGCCTACCAGCACTTTTTTACCATGTTGAAACTCTTGTGATTATTACATTACTATGAATATTCTGTTATACCTGGCTTTTCTAATATAAAGCCTAAAATGAGAACCTAATATTATACTGCACAGAAACAAAATTTAAATCCTGTTAATGCTCCAACTATAATACTTCAGTGATATACCTATTACTGTTCACGAGGACTGTGCATCTTAAGAAGTAAGAAAAATATAAAGCACTCTTGATACTGGCTCAACACAAGGTTGACATAGGGAAGCCATATTACAGAAAAGAAACCACATTGTAACTTTGAAAGCCCTCTGACTAACTAACCCAGCTGGGTAACTACCCTCCAGGAGATCCAACTGCTCTGCGGATTCTATAACCCCCGCTTGTACACATACCTCCCAGCTGCAATAAGACAGTAACTTCATTATTTTGAGCTCCTTAGGACTGTGATGACCCCCGAACAGAGAGTCTATGCTGACAGCCATCCTCAATGACAACTGAAAGATCTAGTGCAGCCATTCCCAGTCTGCAACACCAGAGGGTCAACATTCCTAACTCCCTCCCCTGTAACCCACTGGCCTGTATAACTGCTTCAAGATTCTGTGCCCACTTAAAATGGTTCTTTTGGACATTAGTTGGCCATCTTCCCGCTTGCTGGCAAGCTGTGATAAAATGCCCTTTGTCTGCCACCAACTTGCCTCTTGACGACTGGCTTTTGTCTTGCAGCAAGCAGATCGTGCCCTTTGTGTGGTAACACTGTTTTATACTAGATAATAATATTTCGAATCTAAAATGCCCATATGAAATGTTAAATAAGTCTAAAACTTCAGAGATAAAAAGCTATTTCTCAGTTCTGTAACAAGCCAGTCCCACGTTGAATCAACCTGGAGTCTTGAGTCTATTACTCCTGGAATCTAATCTTCCTCCTGCCTTTTCGATAGCTATAGGTACCCATTCTTACGACTCAAAGCTTACACTTGGAGGTGGGCTCCCAACACTAGGCCAGGAGTCACAGCTTCCATGTAAAGATTTCAAATACTTGATGAAATTTACACTCTCATAAGGAACTATGGAAAGCAAAGATTATGGTCAGTTCTTATTTAATAAAACTTTATTCATTTTAATGAAGGCAATTTCTTAAGTGGGTTAGGGTCCTGATTACAGGGTTTTTAACTTAGTCATCATGTTTGGTTCCATATGACAAATTGAATAAGTCTATCTAGCCTACCCTTCATCTCAAGATCCCTCTCAAGTGGCAATACACATCCCCAACCTCTACCCTACACACACACAATTAATGTAATGTGTATACTTTTAAGATTGAAACAATAACAACACTGAAAACCAAGGTAAGGTTCCATCAGTAGACCAGAAACTTTGAGAAATTACAGAAAGACAGAAAGCAGTAGAAAGAAATTGATCAAGAAAATAGCAGAGGAAACCACAGCCTCTCAAAATGGTTCTTTGTAATCTAGGGTCTCTGGAAAGTCTCCAAGGCCAGAGTCAACATATACATTGACCAAGAGTTGATCAGGGAGGTGTCTACCCAGATTCTCTTACAAATGATCAATAGCTGGGGCACTTGATATCTGACCTTTCCATTATCCATCCCAACAGACATATTTGCCCTTGGGGCCAAGAACAACTCACACACTTCAGTGGATTAAAAAAGCAACTAGGGTGTTGGGGCCTCCCAGAAAAAGAACCGAACATAACATAATTCCAGGTTTCCACAAAACATGCATGTATCCCACAACTTCTCTAGCCAAGAGTGGAGCAGTACATACCTACAGTAAACTTTTGTTTTTACTTTGAATACTGGTGATGGTCTCCCCAGCTTTCCCAACCTCTTGCTACCTTGCCCATAGACCCTAAGGAAAACCTGCCTGTATAAAAACCCTGGTCCATTTTCAGAAAACCTAGTGTGTTTGGCTTCCATGGTCCATACAGTTATTTAGACTCTATAATACATACAGGACATACACTATACTTTGTTAGGTCTCCAAGTTTAAAGCTTTCAAATGATTCAGATCCTTCTTCCTTTCATGACAAACGTCTCAAGTGTATAACCCATATATGTCTTTCTTACTCCTCTTAGAAGAACTTTAGGACCAGGGCTAGGCCCAAGTAAGGCAGTCTGGTCACGCTGTATAATTGGTATAATAGGTGACTAAAAAGGTATTTTTGGCTAACAAGCACTGTGGGGAAAACTAAAATAACATTTACATTACAAGTAACTGCAAGTAAACAGTTTGGAAACTGCCATTCCACTCCATCCTAACAAGTAAAAAGCTGAACAGACTGAAAAATCAACAACTCTTCCTGGATCCACAAGAGAAAGGAGGACACAGAACAAACTGCTGCTCCATGAATGGAAAGACGGACAGGTGAAAACAAGCAGTCAAGGCTTCCTGGAGCAGGGACTCACAGGGGAAGCCAACTAAGGAACTAGTGCTGGACTAGTAAAACCAGAACTGTAACTGACACACTGCTCAGTTAAAAACTGAGGGTTAAAAACTCCAGGAGGACACAGTCATAAGGGGGTTCCCAGAATACTGTGAGACTCACCTCCAAGAGTTCAACTAGATTTCCACACTAAATATCAGAGAAAAATCCCCTCTGGCTTTCAGAAGGGGGAGGGGAAAAGAAACCATTTTGAAATACACCAAAGCACTCAGTTTTTCTTAGCAAGGCCTGCCATTAGGGGGAAAATGGTAAACCAGAGCCTGACCTGCTGGGCTATTATCAGAGCCTAACTGAACTGGGGAAGGGAAATACCCAATGCCAGCCAGCTTTAGCCATTCCACAAAAGGAACGGAAATACTCAACTCCAGCCCACCATACCCATCTTGTTCTATCTAAGGGGAGAGAAAAAAAGCTAAGAAACACTTGCGAAGTCCACAGTCCAGACGCATAAGGTAACTAAAAGACTGAGACCTAATCATAGGACTATAAAATGCTTTGCTTCCCTCCCCATCACACCTCACCACCAGAATACTAAAGGCCTATCGACACCAGTTTCTTTCACTTTGTCATTGTGTCTGGCCATCAAGGCATACAAAAAGGCAAAAAAAACACAATTTGAAGAAACAAAGCAAGCAGAGCACTATACATGGCAGAGATGTTGGAATTACCAGACTTAATTTTTAAAAAAACTATGATTAATACGATAAGGACTCTATTGGGTAAAGTAGACATCATGCAAGAACACATGGTTAATGCAATCAGAGAGTTGGACATCCTAAGGAAGAATCAGAAGAAATGCTAGAGACAAAAAATTGTAACAGAAATTAAAAATGGCTTTGATGGGCTTATTAGTAGACTGCACACAACTGAAGAAAGAATCTTTGAGCTAGAGGATATGTCAACAGAATCCCTGAAAACTGAAAAGCAAAGAGAATGAGGACTAAAAAAACCCAGAATAGAATATTCAAGAACTGTGGAACAACCAAAGAAGGTGTAACATACATAATGGGAATACCAAGGGAAAACATAAAGAAAGAAAAGAGAAGAAATATTTAAAATGATAATGTCTGAGAATTTCCCCAAATTAATATCCAACACCAAACCACAGACCTAGGAAGCTCAGAGAAAACCAAATATGGTAAGTGCCAAAAAAACTACATCTCAGCACATCATTTTCAAAATATAGAAAATTAAACATAAAGACAAAGTCCAGAAAGAAGTCAGAGGAAAAAATTACCTTACTTGTAGAGGAACGAAGATAAGAATTACATCTGACTTGTTCTCAGAAACCATGCAAGTGAGAGTGGAATAAAATATTTAAAATGTAGAGGAAAACACCGTCAACCTAGAATTCTGTACTCTGTAAAATTATCCTTCAAGAGTGAAGGAGAAATAAACACTTTCTTAGGCAAATAAAAGTTGAGGGAATTTGTTGCCAATAGGCCTGCTCTGCAAGAAATGTTAAAAGTTCTTTAGAGAGAAGGAAAATAATATAAGACAGAAACTAACAGAGCATCAAACTATGTAAGGCAAAAACCAACAGAATTGGAAAGAGAAATAGATGAATACACTATCAGATTGGAGACTTCAACTCCCCTCTATCAAAAATGAGCAGATTCAGCAGAGAATTAGGAGAACACAGCTGAATTCAACAACACCATTAATCAACTGATATAACTGACATCTATAGACTATTTCACCTGGCAACAGCAGAACACAATATTCTCAAGCTGACACGAAACATTTACCAAGACAGACCACATTCTGGGCCATAAAATATACCTTAAGAAATTTAAAAGAATACAAATCACATAATATCTGCTCTCAGACCACAAAATTAAACAAGAAATCAATAACAGAAAGATAACTGGAAAATCCTAAAATAAATAGAGATTAAACAACACACTTCTAAATAACACATGGGTCAAAGAAAAAAACCTCAAGAGAAATGAAAACATATTGAGATAAATGAAAATATAACTCTTCAAAATTTGTGGAATGCAGCAAAAGCACTCCACAGCAGGAAATTTATAGCACTGAATGCATATATTAAAAAAGAAGTGAGATCTAAAATCAATAACCTAAGTTTCCAAGTTGGAAACTAGAAAAAGAAGAGCAAATTAAATCCAAAATAAATAGAAGAAAAGAAATAAGAATTAGATAAGAAATCAACGAAATTGAAAACAGAAAATTAATAGAGAAAATCAACACAACCAAAAGCTGGTTCTCTGAAAAGATCAACAAAACTGATAAGCCTTTAGCCAGGCTAACAAAAAAAAAAAAAAGGAAAGGACACAAATTACTAATACCAGAAACAAAAGAGAGGACATCACTACAGATCCCATGGAAATTAAAAGTAAATAAAGAAATATTATGAACTCTACGCCCACAAATTTGATAGCCTAGACAAAATGGACCAATTCCTTGAAAGATACCATCTGCCAAAAGTCACAAGAAGCAACAATCTGAATAAACCTATATCTATTAAAGAAATTAAATCAATAATTAACGACATTCCAAAACAGAAAACACCAGGCCCAGATGGGTTCACTGATGAATTCTAACAAACATGTAAGGAAGAAATTATACCAGTTCTCTACAATCTCCTTTCAGAGGAAAGAAGCAGAAAGAATACTTCCTAATTCATCCTATGAGGCCAGCATTACCCTAACATAAAAACCAAAGACATTATAAGAAAACTACAGACCAATATCTCTCACGAACATTGATGCATAAATCCTCAACAAAATATTAGCAAATTGAATCCAAGAAAGTATAAAAAGAATTATACACCACAACTAAGTGGAACTGATCCTAGGGATGTAAGGCTGGTTCAACATTAGAAAATCAATTAATATAACCTATCACATCAACAGACTAAAAAAAGAAAAATCACATGATCATATTAATAGATGCAGAAAAGCATTTGACATAATCCAACACGTATTCATCATAAAAAGTCTCAGTGAAGTAAGAATAAAGGGGAACTTTCTCAACTTGATAAAGACTATCTAGAAAAAATCTATAGCTAAAATCATACTTATGGTGAGAAATTCAATGCTTTCCCACTAAGATCAGGTACAAGGCAAACGTGCCCCTCTCACTACTACTTTCCAGTATCATACTGAAGGTCCTTGCTAATCCAATAAGGCAAGAAAAAGAAATGAAAGGTAGACATATTGGGAAGGAAGACATAAAACTATCTTTGTTCACAGATTACATGATCATCTATGTAGAAAATCCAAAAAAATCTACAAAATAACTGGAACCAATAAGTGAATATAGCAAGGTGACAATACATGTTTAATATACAAAAGTCAATCATTTTCCTATATACAAACAATGAACAAGTGGAATTTGAAATTAAAAAGAGCACCCCTCAAAATGAAACTTAGGTATAAATCTAACAAAATATATATAAGATCTATATAAGGAAAATTGCAAAACTCTGATGAATGAAATCAAAGAACTAAATAAATGGAGAGATATTTCACATTCATGGATAGGAAGACTCAATAGTGTCAAGATGTCAATTCTTCCCCAACTTGATCTACAGATTCAATACAATCCCAATCAAAATACCAGAAAATTATTTTACAGATATTTACAAACTGATTCTAAAGTCTTTATGGAGAGGCAAAAGACTCTAATAGCCAACTCAATATTGAAGAAAAAGAACATAGTTGGAGGTCTAACACTACCCAACTTCAATATTTACTAGAAAGCTATGGTAATCAAGACAGTGGTATTGGTGAAAGGACAGACAAATCAATGTAAGAGAAGAGAGAGCCCAGAAATAGACCCCCATAAATACAGTGAACTGATCTTTGACAAAGGACCAAAGGCAGTACAATAGAGTAAAGATAGTCTCTTCAACAAATGGTGCTGGAATAACTGGACATCCACACACACAAAAATGAATCTAGAGAAAGACCTTACTCTCTTTACAAAAATTAACTCATAATGGATCATATTCCTAATCTAAAAGCAAAACTATAACACTCCTAGAAGATAACATAGGAGAAAATCTAGATGACCCTGGGTCTGGTGATGACTTAGATACAACACTAAAGGAACAATTCATGGAAGAAATAATTGATAAGCTGTACTTGAAAAAAATTAAAAACTTCTGCTCTGTAAAAGACAATGTCAAGAGAATGAGAAGACAAGCCACAGATTGGGAGAAAATATTTGCAAAAGATACCCTGATAAAGCACTGTTATCCAAAATGTACAAACACCTTTTAAAACTCAATAATAAGAAAACAATCAACCCAAGTAAAAAATGGACCAAAGACCTTAAGACGCTTAACAAAAGAAGATACACAGATGGCAAATAAGCATATGCCAAAAGATGCTCCAAGTCATGTCATCAGAGAAATGCAAATTAAAACATCATTAAGACACAACTACACACCTATTAGGATGGCCAACATGTAGAACACTGACAACGCCAAAAGCTGACAAGGATGTGGAGCAAGAGGAACTCTCAGTCACTGCTGGTGGGTAGGCAAAATGGTACAGCCACTTTGGAAGATAGTTTGCAGGTTTCTTACAGAACTAAACATACTCTTAACGTATGATCCAGCAATTGCACTCCTTGCTATGTACCCAAAAGAACTGAAAACGTATGTACACATAAAAACCTGCATTCAGATGTTTATAGCAGCTTTATTCATAAATGTCAAAACATGGAAGCAACCAAGATGTCCTTCAGTAGGTAAATGGATAAACAAATTGTGGTACATCCAGACAGCAGAATATTATTCAGCAATAAAAGGGAATTAGCTATCAAGCCATGAAGAGTCACGGAGGAACTTTACATGCTTACCAGTAAGTGAAAGAAGCCAATGTGAAAAGGCTATAACTGTATGATTCCAACTATATGACACCTGGGAAAGGGAAAATCATGGAGACAGATCAGCAGTAGCCAGAGATGGGGGGAGACGAATAGGTGGAGCACAGGGGATTGTCAGGGCAGTGAAAATACTTTGCATGATATTATAATGATGGGCATATGTCATTTGACATTTGTCCCAACCCACAGAATAAACAACACCAAGAGTGAACAGTAAGTTAAACTACGGACTTTGGTGATTACGATGCGTCTCTCTAGGTGCATCCTTGTAAACAAATGTAGCCTTCCCTTGAGTGATCTGATAAAGGGAGAGATTATGCATGTGCAGGGACAGGGGATATATGAGAAACGTTTCTACCATCCTTGCAATTTTATTGTAAATCTAAAACTGCTCTAAAAAAATAAAGTCTAAAAAAAAGCATTTACATGTTTGTTACTTTATCCCTTTCCCCATGTAAGCTGCATGAGGGCAGAGATTTTGCTCTGGTCACTGCTATATCCCAAGAAAACAGTGCCTGACATACAGCAGATGCTCAATGAACATTTGCAGCTTGACTTCCACCCTCATCACGCCAGAAACTGTAGTTGTAAAATTTTCCAAAATAACTCTCATACAAGTCTAATCATCCATCCTCATCTACCTGTTCTTAGCCCTATGACGTTTTATAAAACTGATCACTTGTTTCTTCTTCAAAGTTCCCATCCCTTTGACTGACACCACATCCTCTACTTGCCTCCTCTTCTTCCTTCCACCCTTACCAGTGGATATTTTACAAAGCTCTGTCTTGTTCTCTCTATACTCATATCTCATGCCTCCAGCAAGCTCATTCACTATCAATATTTTATCCACAGTTAACAGTATGACAGTACAATGTTTACAATACATGTTTACAACACTGTGATTTTTACATCCTAGCCCTGAATACTTATAATTCATACCTTTGTTTCTATACCCAATTATAAAATATTTCCACTTGGATTTCCCATTAAATGCCATGTTCTAATCTCTTTCATGACTTGTAAATACGCCTCAATTGTGTTTTTCTCCATGAGACCAATGGTTTTCCATGCCCTCAGTCTAGAAATCTGGAAATTATCTTTGGTTACTCTGTATCCTTTATCCCCAATATCATTCTGATACCAAGTCCTGTTTCTTGGGTCAAAAAAGTTCCCTGAATCTTGACACAGTAGCACAACTCTCAGGTCTAACATTCAAATTCTTCATAATCTTTCCACCCCATCCTCTTATGTCTTTACGTACTTCACAGTCTGACAGGAACCGTAGGTGGCTCATTTTCAACTGAAACGCTTTTCTATGAATCTTCCTTCAGTCCCAGTTCAACTTCGCCCCTTGGTGAAGCCTCTGACTTCTTTCTCTTAACTCAAATTGCATTTACAGCCAAGACCACAGCTCTTAATTTTTTTTTGTTTCATGTTGTTTTTTCCCCTACCTCTAATTAGTATATAGGTCTACCATCCCTTATTTGCAATATGAAAAGCCCACAAACTCTGAAACCAGTTGTTTTTTCTTAACTCATTTGTCAGCAAAACCCAGAATTGACATGAGGTTATCTGCTTTATCTATCCTTTGTGTGAATATGCATGTCTTATGCAAAAATATTAATATACTGATTATGGGGTTTTGTGCTAACCCTGCTGGGGTTATTACATAAACAAACAGTATATCCTTTGTAAAATCAAAAAACTCTGATATCTAAAACATATCTGGTACCAAAGGTTTCTTTAGACAAGGAATTATAGACCTGTATAACTTCTCTGAACTCAGAAACACGTATTTCTTGTATTATGTACACAAGCAATACCGAGGTTTAGTAAGGGACTGGGCACGTGGGGGAAATATAAGATTGCTATAATTATGAAAATAAAGATCACAACCATTTCCAAGGTCAGGGTATTTTGTGTACTAACTTCAATTCTGACTCTAATTTGTGTGTCCAATGTTGTTAACCCTTTGTTCTATCTTTATACCAATTCCTAATTTGTGTTACTTTGCTTTGAAGACATATATCTTTGAAAGTCACTTTTGGAAAAAAGACCCTAAGGAAAGATTCCTAATCTGAAAGAGCTAGAACCATCAGAATCAATGTTGTCTGAAGTATTTTCTGGATATTTTTAGTTAAATCTATAAAATAATAATTCAAATATCTGAAATAGTTTTAAAGTAGAGTTAAATGCCAATGAAACAATCACATTTTGGGAGATAGTGAATTGGAGTAATACTGTATTAAAAAACAAAATCTTAATGGATTTCATAAACCATGTGTAATAACAAAAACAATGACAAATTAGAGATTAAGAGGACCTCATATTGAATAAACAAATATAATTTTAACTAGTTTATGATAAACTCCAAAGGCAAACAATAATTTAACTCTCTCTCTACATAGAATTGAAAACATCCAGTATAATAAATCAGTGTTAACCAAATAGTACAGTAACCCCTTCTCAATATAACAAAAAGTAATTTTTATTGTATTTTATTAAATTAGTAATAATGAGTACTACGGAATAAATTTCTATTTACTGTTCCTTTCCCATATAGAACATTTCAGGATCTCTTTCCCCATGGTTTCAAAGATATTTGTAAAGTAATTTTGTGCAAATGAAGATAAATGCATATTTGAAGGGCTTTGTTTCCCCTGCATCTGGTATTCACCTAAATGTTTAAGGCTTTTATGATTTTACACACTCTTTAGCAGGACTGAGCCCTACCTTCAGTCAATGGTTGCTAGGGAAGGAAGAAGCTGTGGAGTAGTGTTAATTTACTTCGCAAATACCCTCCCTGATACCCAGGGCAATGTGGTTTTCGTCCTGGCACAATAGCTACCGGCCAAAGCACATGTACCAAACCGCCCACACAGCAACCCCCAGCAATGGATGCAGGCCTGGGCATGAAGGTGTGTTTCCATCTGCTTCTCTCTCTTTTGCAGTACTTTCAAAGCAAAAGCCTCCATTCTTGCTTTGACTTCTGTTTCCTCTTTCCACTTTTTCTAACCTTTAATTCCTTCTTTTGCTAAGTATCCTCAACAGAAGTGATTCGCAATTCATGTTAACTAGAACCCCAAATTCTCACAGCAAAAAAAGAAAAAAAAAGTTAGAGACTAAATTCAAGTACCTTAGAATTTCCTATAACAGTAACTTGATGCTGGGTAGGAGAATTTTGGCAAAAGGCAAGTCAGCTTTCTTTTTTCAAGAGAATAATAAACATTCTAACATACAAATAATACTTTTCCCTTGAATTAGCCTGGGCTCTATGCACTGAGCAAAAGGTTAAAGTTCAGAAGAAGAAAGAACTCTACTTTGGGGCATGGATTTTCCAGCAAAATTCTCACTCCTCAAAATCTTCACTCTAACGTACTAGATACGTAAAATTTAGCTATGCAGTTTCTTGATTGCTACAGGGAACTCAGCTGAAGAAGTAAATTTTTTAAATTATGCAACATTACACACATGCAAAAAGTACAAAAAATAAGTAACAGACACCCATGAACCATCAACTAAATTTAATAAATGTTAACACAGTGCATTCTCTGTTTTAGATCCTATTTTAAAGGCATAAAACAGAAACATCTGAAGCTCTTTTTCCACAACCAAGTTCCCCAGCCCAAGGTAACAACTGACAGAAATGCTTTCTGTCATTCCCATCCACTCCCATTACTTCTTGTCTAATTGCTTTGGCTAGGTCATCTGTACAACATTAAATAAAAGTTGGTATAATCAATATCCTTACCTTGTCCCTGAACTTAAAGTTAAAGGGTCTTCTTATAACATTTCACCATTAAATATGATATCTGCTGTCGATTTTTGGCAGATACTCTTTGTTGTTGTTGTTGGCGCCATCAAGCCAATTCTGACTCCTAGAGACTCTGTGCACAGCAGAGCAGACCCAGCCCCATCTTTTTGCACCATCCTCTCCTTCCAGTGCTATATCATACCGTGTTGTGCTGTCATTCATAGGGTTTCATGGCAAATTTTTTCAGCAGTGGGTGGCCAGGTCCTTCTTCCTACTCTGTCTTAGTCTGGAAGCTCTGCTGAAACCTGTCCACCATGGGAGATCCTGCTGGTATTTGAAATACCAGTGGCATAGCTTTCAGCATCACAGCAACATGCAGCCACCACCATGTGACAACTAACAGACAGGTGGTCTGGTTCCCTGACCTGTAAATGAACCTGGGCCACAGCAGCAAGAGCACAAATCATAACCACTAGGCCACCAAGATACTTTTTATTGGGTAAAGAAAATTGCATTTTCTACTTATTTTACAAGAATGTTTTTCAAGAGTAGGTGATGAATTTTTACCAACTATCTCTTCTGCATCTATTGAGATGAACATACGGTTTTTCTACCTTAACTTGCTAATGTGATGAATCAAATTACATGGATTTTTTCATTTTAAATCATCTTTGCATTTCTGGAATTAAACACAACTTGGTTCCAGCACATAATGCTAGTAGATCACCAATATCTACTCTCACTTTCCTTCTTACTAACAAAACACTGATTTTAACTTCACAAGCAGCAGGAGTGATCATGCAACCAACTTCTGGTTGATGATATTAAGCAGAAGTCACTGGGTCAGGCTTCTAGAAACTATTTTAAAAGTCCCTTCTTCTTTCTCAATTCTTACTTACTAGTGTAGACATAATACCTAGAAGAACAGCATCTATATTACGATTATTTGGATAAATGTCCCATGCTAAAGATGGCAGAGTAGGAGAAAAGGAGTCTATATCCTCAATGACACCCAATGATCAGACACTGTTAAAGCCCAGGACTTTGAAACTCCATGAAGAAGAAATAACACTTTTAAATATCTACGCACTCAACAAAGGAGCACCAAAGTCCATAAAGCAACTATTAAATCTAAAAGGAGATATTAATAACAACACAATAATAGTAGGCAACCTCAACACTCCACTCACATCAAGGGATAGACCATCCAGACAGAAAATCAATAGGGAAACAACAGAATTAAATAAAAGGCGAGACCATTTGGACTTAACAGACATATACAGAACAATCCATCCGAAGAACATCAGAATGCGTATTCTTCTCACGTATGCCCGGTACACTCTCAAGGATACACCATATGCTGCGAAACAAAGCAAGCCTCAATACATTTAAGATGATTCAAATAATAACAAGCATCTTTTCCAATCACAATGCTACAAAGGTAGAAATTGACTACAAGAAAAAAGCTGAGGGAGGGACAAAGATGTGGAGACTAAACAACATGCTGTTGAACAAGACTGGAGCATTAAAGTAATTAAAGGACAAATCAAAAAATATCTGGAGACAAATGAAAACGAAAAGATACCATACCAAATCATATAGGATGCAGCAAAAGGAGTAATAAGAGGGAAATTCATGGCAATACAGGCTCACCTTAACGAACAAGGAAAATCCCAAATAAGCAATCTCAATCTACACCAAACTGAATTAGGAAAGGAACAAACAAAGCCCAAAGTCAGCAGAAGGAGAGAAATAATAAAAATCAGAGCAGAAATAAATGCTAGTGAAACAAAAAAGGCAGCAGAAAGGATCAATGAAACAAAGAGTTGGTTCTTTGAAGAGATAAACAAAATTGACAAACCCCCAGCCAGACTTACAACGAAAAAAAGAAAGTTCAGATAAATAAAATTAGAAATGAAAGAGGAGAAATAACAACAGATACCACAGAAAACTCAATGGATTATAAGAGAATAATATGAAAAGCTATATGCCAACAAAGTGGGCAATCAAGAGGAAATGGTTAAATTCCCAGACTCTTACAACCTCCCAAAGCCGAATCAAGAAGAAATGGATAATCTGCATAGACCAACCACAAGGTAAGAGACTGAAAGAGTAATCAAAAGCATCCCAAAAAATAAAAGCCCAGGAGAATTCTACCAAACTTTCAGAGAGGATTTAATATCTATCCTTCTCAAGCCCCAAAAATTAGGGAAGATGGAACGCTCCTAACACATTCTATGAGTCCAACATCACTCTGATACCAAAGCCTGACAAGGACAGCACAAAAAAGGAAAACCACAGGCCAATATCGCTGATCAACATACACACAAAAATCCTCAACAAAACATTGGCAACTCGAATACAGCAATACATCAAAAAGATCATACATCATGACCAAGTGGCATTTATTCCAGGGACACAGGGATGGGTCCACACGCACAACTCAATCAACGGGATACACCACATTAACAAAATGAGGAATAAAAACCACATGATCATCTCAACAGACACAGAGAAAGCATTTGACAAGATCCAACAGCCATTTATGATAAAACTCTTAACAAAAGGGGGCTAGAAGGAAATTACCTCAACATAATAAAGGCCATATATGACAAACCCACAGCCAACATCATACTCAATGGGCAAAAACTGAACATCATCCCTCTGAGAACAGGAACAAGAGGAGGATGCCCACTCTCACAACCCTTACTCAACATAATACTGGAAGTTTTAGCCAGAGCAATTAGGCAAGAGAAAGGAATAAAAGGAATCCAAATAGGGAGGGAAGAAGTGAAACTCTCACTGTTTGCAGATGACATGATCTTATTATAGAAAACCCTAAGGAATCAATTGGAAAACTATTAAAAATAATTAATGACTACAGTAATGTTGCAGGGTACCAAATCAACTTACAAAAATCAGTTGCATTTCTATACTGTAATAACAAACTTACAGAAAGAGAACTCAAGAATACAATTCCATTTACTATCACAACTAAAAGAATAAAGTATTTAGGAATAAATTTAACCAATGACGTGAAGGACTTATAGAATGAATACTATTAAGACATTATTGAAAGAAACAGAGATGATGACATAAAGAGATGGAATGAGATTCCATGCACATGGATTGGAAGAATAAACATAGTTAAAATGTCCATACTACCCAAAGCAATCTACAGATTCAAGGCAATCTCAATCAGATTCCCAATGACACTGTTCACTGAAATAGAACAAAGAATCCTAAAATTCATATGAGGTAACCAAAGATCGAAAATTGCTAAAGTAATACTGAGAAAAAAGAACAAAGCTGGAGGCATCACAATCCCTACTTCAAAATGTACTACAAAGCCACAGTGATCAAAACAGCATGGTACTGGTACACAAACAGGCACATAGATCAATGGGACAGAACTGAAAGCCCAGAAAGAAAACCACACATCTACGGACAGCTAATCTTTGACGAAGGTGCCAAGCACATACTAATCGAGAAAAGACAGTCTCTTCAATGAATGGTGTTGGGAAAGCTGGACAGCCACATGCAAAAGAATGAAAGTAGACCACTATCTCATACTATACCCAAAAATTAACTCAAAATGGATCAAAGACTTGAAGATAAGTCCTGAAACCATAAAACTCCTGGAAGATAATATAGGTAGTACACTCTTTGACCTCGAACTTAAAAGGATCTTCTCAAATACCATGTCCTCTCAGACAGGGAAATAAAAGAAAAAATAAACAAGTGGGACTTCATCAGACTAAAGAGCTTTTGCAAGGCAAGAGAATCTACGATCAAAACCAAAAGACAACCCACCAATTGGGAGAAAATATTTGCAAATCATATATCCAACAAGGGGTTAATCTTCATAAAATATAAGAAATTCACACAACTGAACAACAAAAAAACAAACAGCCCGATCAAAAAATGGGCAGAGGATATGAACAGACATTATTCCAAAGAAGATATCTAGAAGGCCAATAAACACAGGAAATGATGTTCAACATCACTAATCATCAGGGAAATGCAGATCAAAACTACACTAAGATACCACCTTACCCCTGTTAAAATCGCTATAATCACTAAGACTAAAAATAACAAATGTTGGAAAGGGTGTGGAGAAAAGGGAACCCTTATACACGGCTGGTGGGAATGCAAACTGGGGCAATCACAGTGGAAAACACTACGGAGATTCCTCAAAAAACTAAAAATAGAACTACCATATGGCTCAGCTATCCCACTACTGGGTATCTACCCAAACAACTGGAAATCAACAATCCAAAGTAACATATGTCCCCCTATGTTCATTGCAGCACTATTCACAATAGCCAAGACATGGAAACAATCCAAGTGCCCATGGACCCATGATTGGATAAAGAAGGTGTGGTATCTATATACAATGGAATACTGCTTGGCCAGAAAACAAAGACAAAATCATCCCATGTGCAACAACATGGATTTACCTGGAGGAAATTAAGCTAAGTGAAATAAGCCAGACTGAGAAGGACAAACACCATATGATTTCACTCATATGTGGAATATAAACAAATATGTGGACAAAGAAACAGTTCAGCAGTTACCAGGGCAAGAGGGATAGTGGATGGACACAGGAGGTGAAGGGGAGCACGTACGTGGTGACAGACAAGGAATAGTGTACAAATGAAATTTCATAATGATGTAAACTATTATGAACTCAGAAAAAATCTTTAAATCTTCTTAAAACACAGGTTGGTATGGCAGATTAATTCTACAATGTCATTTAGCAACCCAAGTTTCTTCTCTCACTTGACCTATAATTTCCCAGGGGTTTCCCAGTGAGGGATGCAGAGGGGAGGGGTGGCTGGAGTGGAGAATTTTGTTACCTATTCTGCACAAGGACTCCTGTTTTCCTCAATTAAGATTATGAGTCATCATCTCTTCAACTACTGCCTTTTCCTAATTCTATCCTTTTTTCCCCGTGAAACATATTTTGGATGTTTTCATTCTATCCTCAATTACTCTTAAACTCTTTCATATTTTCTATCATTTTACTTCTCTGTTCTATATTCTGGCTAATTTCCCCAGGACTATCTTTCAGTTCATAAATTTGTTCTCCAGCAATGTCCAATCTACTCTTTAAAATGTCCAATAACTTTTTAGTTGTTTATATTTTTATTTCTACTCATATTTGGTTCTTTTTCATTCTTTATTTTGTCTCTATTAATATTTAAGAATTTAAAAATTTTTATTTTAAGAGTCTCTTTCAAATAGTTATTCTATTATCTAAAATCTTGGAGTGACAAGCTTTTCTATTTGCTGTATCTGGTTATTTGCTTTGAATAACGTTCTTATGCAATTTGTAATTACTATTTGTATTATTTAACTGATTTTCAGCAAAGATTTTCATTTGTGGATATGTACCTAAAAAGCAAGTTTATCTTTGTTTCAGACCCCACATCAGCATACAGCACAGGTTTTAGGTTTCAATCTAGGGTCCTAGACAACAGTAGCTTCCTATTCTCTAGGCCAGTGGGCTGAAGTGTTTTTGTCTTCCTTCCATAAGGAGCACAATTTTGTTTAAATTTATGCACAGCACTCACAGGAAATACCTTATTTTGAGTAAGCCCAAGAGAACGTGTCTTATTCCAATGTGAGCTTTTTGAAACTCGAGCTCCTGGCCCATAAGATCTATGGTACAGTGATCACAAAAATGGCCTCAATTATCTACCTGTCTCTCTAGCCACATGCTTTGAAACATTATTTAACACTTTTTTTCCATCAAGAGGTCAGAAGCATGATTTTGCTTTGGCCAGCAGAATGTGGCAGAGGTGAGCATGTACCAATCCTGAGGTGAGGCCTCAAAAGGCCTCATGTGTATCTGTCCCCTCAGATCCCTAACTTCACTATAAAAACAAGGGTAGCTCCTTTCTGGAGGATGACAGACTATGTAGAGCAGAGATGGCTTATATTAGTCAATGCCATCCTAAATCAGCTGTCAACCTGTCAAGTGGCCACAAATTGCGTGAGCAAGCTGAGCCAAGATCAGCTGAGCCTGGTCACAGTCAGCAGAACTGGCCAGCCCTTTTATAGACTAGGAGGGGGAAAAAAGCTGTTTATAAGACATTAATTTGGGGGTGCTTTTTAAAGAAATTATAATACCTAAGTGATACAATATCAGCGAATCCATTAGGCGCCTGGTCTTACCCATAACACCAGATCCAGTGCTAATTTGCTAATTCTCTCTCCATTGCTGGCATCTAGGGATTTCCTTTTCTTTCACTTGTGCTTGGTTACTTAATTGGTTTCTTAAAATAAATTTTGTTTTAGTTTATCTAGTATTCCATATTTTTGCAGTGAGAGAGGCTAAACAATAAGCTTATTTGGTTTTATTGTCAGATTTACAGAAAGTTGAACAAATTTCTGTTATGGCGGGTACCCCACTAAGTTTCTGGTTGCCTCCAAAAAGTTAGAAGTGAAGCTTCTTCCAGTTCTTGGAATAATCTATACTCTCTCCCAAGTTTGATTATTTCTACATACCTCTTCCTAGTATGCTCTTATTCCACTGCTTCACCTAGCTAATTCTTTCGCTGCCTTCAGAAAACAACCTGGATGTGGAAACTTCCTGAAAGAGAAAAACTTCCTTGATTCCCCAAGTCTAGATGAGATCGCTATCTTATTCACCATTTTATCCTATCACCTATCATAGTTTCTTACACATGGAAGGTCCTCAAATGTTTGTTGAACAAATTGGAATACATTTACACATCTATAAACACTGACAGAAAATCCACTTATCCTTGTAATACTCTGGAATTATTAAAAAAAGACATCCCCATCCTAAAACAGTGATCATTTGTATGCATAAATTCCAGATATATAAAAAATCAAAGAATAAGTCTTTTCTTGACAGAACTACCTCCTGTTTTTTTCCCAAAATATTAAAATAATTTGTCCTTGATGAGGAGTTATTCTTCTAACTCTTTCATACAGTAACAGGTGACAAGTGCAGGTGTGTTCAATTCTAAAGAATTTTCATATCGGGATTTCAGGGAAAAAATTAATTATTTATGTCATCCTAATAAAAATTCTACTAAAAAAAATACATAAACTTTGCCAGATCCAGGATACTGCAACCAACAGAAAAATAATACCCATTTTTCAATATCATTAAATACTAAATAATACAACTTGACTTAAATGCCCATAAAAGGTGTTTACAAATTTTTAAGTAAGCCAAGTGAAATTTTCATGATATAGTAAAAAAGAAAAGACTAAAGTCTTCCCAATCAGACAACGTGGGGACACTGAATAACAATAAAGAATTTCAGAAGTGGACAACAATATCCTCAGAGAATGTTATGGTAGTTCATTACTTTGGCCCCCTCCAACAGATTAAGTTAGTTTTCTCCATTAGTAGACAGAAGGACTAACTTAGATGAACTTTATATTTAAGTAATATAAACAAATATTAACTATATAATATTTATAAACTTATACATATTTATAAACATATTAAAAATAAGTATACTCATATATTCACATATACATAATATATATTTATATTTACACATAAATATTTATATTTTAATGCCGATATATTTACAAACTTTTATTACATAGACAAATATATAATACACACATAATATTTCTAAACATACATATATAATATTTATAAACTTATATTAAAAATGTTTAAGTTTAACATATATTATGGGTTTCTCTCCAGATAAAAAAGAGAAAGCAAATAACAGCATCAGGGCAGAACTAGAGAACTTTGTCTTTTTCACAGTTTTTAATAAAAAGACTTTTTATTTTTAATAAGAAACCACTATCTGTGCATTGCACTACTTTCAGACACCAATGCAGACATGAAACATGATACGTGTGTGGAGGAAAGATGTTTGAAAATGAGTGTATACTACTGTTTCTGCCCTTAGGAAGTATGTTCCCCAGCAAGGCTCATCCGCACAAACACTGGCACTCAATCTGTTCACTGCACCTTAGGGAGGTTACACACGACTGTTAAGACAAGGACCTTTTCCTTAAGAAACTACAATGTGGGCATAAAGTTTACAAAAACAAGAGAATCAGTGAAGATATGATCAATTGTCAAAAGAAGGAAATGGCTCATTGAAAAACTCAAAGTGCTGACAATATAATATGTATATAACATTACATGTATGTGTGTGTGTTACACATGTATGTATATACATATATCCCCAAACTCTGTATTTTCCAATCCTAAGAAAAATAAGGATTTTGGCAAATTACAACTTTGATAGTAAATAGAAAAAGAAATGAGCGGTAGCCCCACTTCCTTCCCAGGTCCTTAGATTCCCCTGAGATGTGAGTGTGGTTGTGAAGTGAAGAACAGAGATAGGACTAACAACTTCCCATTCCAGGGCATAAGATACAATTAGGAAAGAAAATGGTTCCAAGTCACATCACCTTTCAGAGGATTCATTTCTCTGAAATATCTCGATACAACGAACTTCATTTACTGAAAGATTCTATGCAGGCCCATTTACTGCCCTTCCATGTGATTCCTGGCAAAATATATGGAATCTCAAAGAAAAAGCTGGTGAGCAGCAAAAACATATTTTATTATTCCAGGATTTTAAGTGTACATCTTGAATTCCTATTGATATTGTTTATCTAAAAATTATATATGTACCAAAGAAAACCTATAAGGTCAAGAAATAACAAATAAGAAAAAAATAGAAAATACCAAAATTGCCTAAGTACAGTTAAGCAATAGAAAACAATAAAAAGGTTAAAACAATATCCTATTTATGAAAAATGTCAGTTGACAAATGAAGATTTAAGATGGATATGGTAGATACTGAGAAAGCAAAAAATAAATGCTAAAAATTAAAAATGAAAATGAAATACCAAACAAGACAAAGGCACCACTAGCCAAGGCGATTTTACCACTACTATTAGTAACACCAATGGGAAATCACTTCCAACCATCAACGTTAGTTGCTACTTATTGTAAATGGTTCTCATACTGTGTTCTGCTGGGACCTGGGATACTTCTCCCAGTGCTCTGAGGTTTCTATGGGTGAAAAGAAATGAGAAGCTAAATGAGCTGGTTCTGGGAGCTCTCCTCTCCCCAGTCAGAGTAATGCTTCTTTTATTTGTCTTACATTTTCAGATGTCTGCTTAAGATTGGTCTGAAATAGAAGTCTCCCAACCCCACCTCTACCCAAAATATTTGAATACTTGTATTTCATAAAAGTATAAAAACTGAAATGAAAACATGTAATTCTTTGATGAATCAAACAGAAGAAACCTTAAATGGGTATTATTAATTTCTTCTTATCATTGTTTCTTCTTTATGTTCACTTCTAAATAGACTTTACTTACTGCATTTAAAAAGCACAACTGGAAGGACGCACAAGACTATAAACTACTATACAGCAGGACTACAAGTACCAATTTCAAGCACCCTCAATCCAGTCCACTGACGATTGTGGTGTTTGATATATGATACAATTATTCTCCTGCAGGGATCACAGGACAGGAATAATAACAAGTATAGACAGCATGCCTATTCTTTGACAGAATTCTCATTGTATATACCATCTCAATAATAAAAGCTTTTCGCTTCCACTGTGACACATTTCAAAACATGTCAGCATGTGTGTCTGCACATTTGTTCAAGCATTAGTCTATGAAAAAAAGTCTCTCAACTTAGATATGAATTCTTTTCAAATTTCCTAATAAGAATAAAAACACAGCATTTATCTTTTAAAAAACATCAAGAACTCTACTGAGGTCCCACAAATAAAAATAATACAATATGATAAAAGTATATTTTTACTTTTAAAAGGATGGGTTACAAAAAGCAATGATGTGAAAAGAGACATCATAACTCCGAGAAAATCTCCGAAGCTATTTATTTTCATCGTTACTAAAATTTTCAGAAAATTACAAGCTTTTATTTCAGATAACCTGAAATAGAGCCTTTTCATAGGAGTAAAGTTTTACAACTTGTTATATATTTTGTTCATTTTTAAAGTGCTTTGCTTTGAAAATACGAAGACTTTTTGATCCAGTCTCAGGTTATACAAATTTAAGAATAACCCATTTTTATGAAGCTAAAAATGTTTTAAAAAGTAAAAAGAAAAAATATGTTTTCAGAGATTAAATTTGGTGCTAAAGAATTTGAGGAAATCATACCTCATCAGTGTTGTAGATAATCTGCAGCCCCGAGGAAATCATTTCCACAAGGTAAAGGAGATAGAGTGACACTGCGTTTATCTGAAAACAAACACTAATGTTAAAAGGTTAAAGGAAACAACAAAAATATTATGTTATGAAATTAAACGTAAAAGTTAAAATTACAAGTCATTTGCTCTAATAACAGCATAAAAAACTATTTCCTTTTCTATTGAGAAATAAAGAAGCTGTGGATTTAGTTCACAATAAAACCCTAGCTTTGCATATAAAACTCTAAAATCTTCAAATTCATCATAATGGTTAACACCTGATTAGGAAGACAGCTGCAGTAGGACTGTTAGCAGGTGTGTTGTAACATTTGTTTTCAAAGATTTATTTCTAAACTCTAGGTCTAAAGTACTCCTACTCTGCAACAGTGCTGCCCCACAGGCAGGTACGCAATGTTAATCCATCTCAAACGTATGTAAATGAAAAACGTATTTGGCAAGTAAGGCATTAGGATGATGCCAGGACACCATAAATAAGAGGCAGTGCATCTTGAAAACAGTCTTATTTTCAGAGAATACAGAATTTATGAAAGGAACTACAGGGACATATTACTTTTAAACAATGGTATAGCATATAATTTAAAATATATTTATTAACAAATGAGTTTTATAAACAAGTGAGTTATTTTCTTCTTTTAGTATACTAGTCTATTAAAGATAGACATTATATGACCTAAGCAAACAAAAAAAATGAAGACAATAATATCCACTTTAACAAAAAAAGATTCTCACAGGATCCTGAATGGGATGTGTAAATTGTTTCAAGTAAACAGGCAGTGAAAGATACATTCTACGACATGGACAAACCTTGAAAACATTATCCTAAATGAAAGAAGCCAGTCACAAAAGATTATATATATATTGTATGATTCCGTTTCTAGGAAATGTACAAAATAGGCAGATTCATAGAGACAGAAAGCGGACTGGTGATTGCCTAGGGCTGGGGTCTTGGGGAAGATGGGGAGTGACTGCTAATGGGTGCAGGATTTCTTTATGGGATGATGACAATGTTCTAAAACTGATTGTGAGAGTGGTTGCATAAGTCTATCAATATACTAAAAATCACTGAATTGAACACTTTAAATAGGTGAATTCTATGTCATGTGAACTTTATCTCAATAAGGCTGTTATTAAATAAATAAATACAAAGTAGTGAAAATGTTTCATTTAGGTAGGAAATTGCTAATGAGTTAAAAACAAAGAGAAGGCAAGATGTAAATTTGCTTGTCTCCCTTGACTCTCCTCCAATCCTTATTGAGTAACTGACAGAAAGTTGGGGCACAAAATTATTTGTGCCTTAGAGCCCTTGGACAAAGCAGCCCTGTGCCACCAGGGCCTAGCGTTGCTGGCAGCTCTCTCAGGAACCAGGACTATGCTGGACATCTCCTGACTTCCAGCACTCAAAGTCCAGTGGGTATCAGGGTCTTATTAAGATCCAAGTGGGGCACACGATAAGATATAGGATTCTGGTTTTAGGTTCTTTAGACTGAATATACTTTTCAGTGACCTACTTAGAACATGGTGGAGAAGTGCATCATCCCTCTGCCAGGCTCACCCAGATATTTCATACAGCAGTGACACTGGCCTGTCAGAGTGATTTCAAAGAAATTTCATTCCTAAGGACAGCCACTGAAAACTACACCTCCAAGCCCTCTGCTCTGACTTTGGGGATGCTTCTGTGAGAAAGCATCAGTAAGTGGCAAATTGTAAAGGGACAGCCAAATAACAGGGTGACCAGCATGTACCAAACACCTACTATGTGCCAGGTACTGAGCTTAAATCCTGGGATACAAAAATAAATGAGCTGTTATCTTCTGAAAACCCTATTTCAGACAGTAAACATATTTGTCAAAGCAAAAGGTACAGAAATTCTAATTATGTGATAACTAGAAGGAGAAGGTTAAGAAACTACCTATTCACATAACACTAATTCTCCAAGGAACTGATTACAAATAAGAATGAGTTTCCGCTGTATAAAAATGGGGACACTGCACTCTCTGTGCATGAAGGAGTCATACTAAATTAAGACATTTCAGATCTCTAGAGAGAGGTAGCATAAAAAGGAGACACTCTTATTTTAGTAAGGAATATATGAATAATAAGTAGTCTGTCCTAAAGATCACAGAACCAAATGCAGGAAGAAAATCCATGAAAGACAAATAGCATGTATAATATTTGTATCCCGGAAACGCAGCTACAGGATCTCCAGCTAAAAGCAGTACACAGATGTGAGAGAAAAAAAGTAAAAACATGAAATCCTACAGTGTATTCTTAGCATAGGATACAATTTAATATGTTAAATAAGAGAAAATTTATAGACTCCAGAAATGCCTTTTGGCATTTCATTTTACTGGTATGCTTTTAGCTTTATAGAAAGTTGATAATATTAAAAATGAACAGTCACCTAACAAAAACTTCTGATTTGCTGTTACATCACTGTCAACTGTCTTTTATTCCCTAGTTCCTAAGTGTTGAAATTCTTCTAAATTTGATAACAAGTACAAGCTTTTGTCATTGAAAGAACTGTAGGATTCCTTCTTCTAGATAGTAATACTATAATCTATCCAGTTGCCCTTTTTGCTTGGAGACCAAGAACTCAGTCAAATTTAATGTTCACTCACAATGACTAATTCAGCCCTGGTGCTTGGCATTTCACACCTTCATTTCATGGTTGATTTCCTACTTCTATTTTGAACAATCTATGAAATCTACTTTTTAAATAGTAAGTAGTAAATAGCCTCAAATCTTCCATGACGTAGAGTGTAGAGAAGAAGAAAACTTGTAATCTTCTCTTTTTACCTGAAGATGACCATAGTCCTCATAGGAGAGGATCTCATCTCCTGTATGCACATTGAAAACGGAGTGAAGACACGTTGTTGGGCGTGGATCCTGCTTAAACTGCTGAACCTAGAATCAAATATAAAATTTAAATAATGCTAGTAATTCACATTCTCATCCAAGATTAGAGATTAGAAATTATTTTTCATGAAACTTTTTAATGAGGAAAGCTACAGCTTATAGGCAGACTACAGAACAAAGCAGAAATGTTACTTTTTCTAAAGAAACAGAACACAGATAAAACTCATAACTACTAACTTCACAGAGTTAACATGATTGTTGAATACTTAATTGATATTTCACAAACATATCAACTCAAGTGTAATAGAGAGCATGTTAATGGAGTAGCAATGGCTTTTTCAATGTTTTGCATTTTATTTTTGAGTCCAATAATGGTTTACTCTGTGGGACAGGATTTCAGAGATTGTACCCACTGTACTGCTATCGGGTCATGTTTACAAGACATTCAGTGAAAAAGTGCTTTAGGCCACATTCTAATCAAGTGTTCAAACCTCAGGTCTATTTCTTTCTCTAAGGATCACAAATTGTAACCTATGCTCTTGTCAACATGTTTTCATTCCTTTTCCACATAAATTCTCAATTACTAAGGCATCAATTCCAAGAGAACCTAGGCCAATCCTTTACTTATTAATTGAACATAAAATTTAACTATTGTAGAATACTAAGTAAATAGTAAACAATCTAACAGATAAACTCCAAGGACAAAAAAATCCATTTACTCTTTTAGGTCCTACTCAATTCAATTTGGCAAACATTTACCGACACCAAGTGTATGCCAAGTACCGTGCTAGTCTCTGGAAGTATGAGATGAATAGGATGACACATAGCTCTATAAAAGGTAATGATTTTCTTCTCTCTTTGAAAAGATATAAGCGATTATAATATCTGGGTGGTTATGATCTTGCCTTGCTTCACTTGGCTAAGAAACCACATAGAACCATATTCTCTTCTGTATCTTCAAAATTCTTCTCATCCTTAAAATCCCATCTCAAAAAACCTTGTCTTTTATAAAGTCCCTTCTGAACTCCCACTGAAATTCCTTTCTCTGGACTCCTACATCAGGGTGCTTATCCCTCAATTACTTCTCCTGTCTTTTATTCTTGTTAGTTGTCTGTATCTCCCACTATCTTATAAGCTTCTAGAAGCTAAATTATGCATTATAATAGCCACTAGCTACATGTGTCTAATTAAATTACAATAAATAGTTAGAAATTCAGTCCTTCAGTCACACTGACCACATTTCAAGAGCTCAACAGCCATATGTGACTACAGGCTTCTGCACTGCTCGACACACTAATGTAGAACACTTCTGTCATCACAGAAAGTTTACTGGGCAGTACTGTGCTGAAGGATTAATGCAACTTTCCACCCTCCAGGAGCCCAGCACAAACATACAGCCCTCGCTATGACTGAAGTCAACAAAACGAAAGTTGGGACCCATGACTAGGTAATCAAGTGTGAGAGAACAAGGGTAAAAGTAGGGATGTATATCCTCTGTCTGTAAAGTGACCAAGCCATCCAGCGTTAACTCAGAGAAGGAGAGAAGGCTATCTTTCCCACTATCTGAAACTGCTGGCAACAGTCTTAGACTACACGCATAGAAATCACTGTGGTCACTCCTTTCACACTACCACAATTATTATCTCAAGGTGTTGAACATTATTCTGTAGTCTTAGACAAAAATACATTTTGCCCATTCAATAAGGTTATAAAAGGATAAGGTTTTATTAGTTTAATAAAGTGATTGCTGCAGTTGACAAGGCGGTATTTGTCATTTGTCTTCAAAACATGCAAGTACCCAGCAAGAGAATTTATATTCAATCACCGTGTCAGGGGAAAGGCAACTACTAAAGATGCTCAAATGGGGGAATTACATAACTATGTTCTGGGTCTTAAAGCTGTTAAAAGACAAATAATATAAAATTTCAGAAAAAAATAAGACCTAAACTCTATAAGTTTTGAAAATTAATGGGGCGTGTTATATGTGAATTATAGACAAAAAGTACTCTTAAAAGCAGTAAAAACAAGGGGACAGTAATTCGTATTTTATATGATGTCTGGCATCTGATAAGTAAAAATAAAGAATAATTAAAGCAAAATTTTCTAGACTAAAAAAAATCCTGAATAATGTTTTCTCTGCTTGTATGTTATTTGGACTTTTCCTGAAAATTTTAATCATTGTGAATAAACAGCTAATGATTTAGGAAAAGGTAAGTGAGTATTTATCATCTATTCTTGATTTATAGCCTTAAAATAGGCACTTAGGTGGGAAAAATCATCTCATAAGGGAATCCTGAAAGAATATATTTTATAAAAATTTAGTGATTTCTCATGAATTAGAAACTACTTAGGAGCATTTTAAACAAATTTTTTAAGTAGATAAGTAGGGACAGCAACATTCATAGCCTATTGTAAAGCATATCTCTGCCCTCCAAACTCCTAACGGCAGATTGAGTCAATTTTGAAAAATTCTGAGTACTTCTCCTTAAGGAGTATTAGAAAAGAGAGTAAATGAGAGAACAGGTATACGAAGATTTAGAGGTAAAAAATACATAACATTAATAAGTAGGAATTAAGACAAGTGGCAAAACAGTAATAGAAATCAGACTGCTATACATTCTGCAAATCAAGGACAACTCTATTCAAATTCATAATAAATTAAAAATATCTCTTTTAGGTAGGATTTTTAGAAAATATGTCAGGAAGCATGTTTCACAATGAGAAATCAATAAAAGCAAGGAGCCTGAGACATTCTAAGTCATGGTTTTACTTCAGAAGACACAGAAGATGAGCCTTCGGTTCATAAATGAACACTATAAATATGCCTCACTTCAGTCTAAGGAAAGGCCCACAGATGTTTCACATTTTAAAGTATGCTAACATTCTCTATTGCTAAGGAGTCATGAAGGAAATGGTGAGCACCAATAAGAGTGAAGGTTTGGTGGGAGGCAGTGAGAGGGTGCATGGTTCAATCTCCCTGAGTCAAGCCCTCTCATTCATATGCGGATTATAGTAATATCCTCCACTCTGACTCTAAAAAGTTACTGGTATGAACAAAGATTATAGCAATGAAAACACTTTAAAATTTGTAAAACCCTACATTTTGTGGTATGCATAAATACCCAATCCTAATGTGATCCATACCTTCTTTCAATTCACACTTGTTTTAATGGTAACCACTGCACCTACATAAGCAAAGAAAGGCTAATCCTACACTTTAAGAAATTCAAGACAGCTTAAGTGAAACTCAAGACAGCTTCAGACACATTCAAAAGAAGACATAAGTGTCAAGACTGTTTAGTAAGGTTGAATAATATTTAGAAAGGGACATTAACAATGGGCTAAACAAGCCACCGAGAAAAAACTTCATATTACATCATTTCCTTCCGTCTGAGAAACAACTCTAATTTAAGTCTGTCTGCTTGTTTGGCAAACACATGAAATTCACGGCTCCCACAATGTTTCCTTGAAAGAAAAGCTGAATTCACAGACATTAGGCATTCATGAAATGATAAATGTGAAATAAATAGTAAACTTCTCACACTTAGGAAAAAATAACTTTAATCACAATTACTTCAATATATATGACATACTAATTTAATTCAAGTATGTCAATGTGACATACTACTTTTTTTCAAGCATTGAAAAACCTTTATAATGATTTACAAAGTCAAATCTCAGTAGACAAATTATAGTTTTGTCACACATCTATTATCAGCTTGTGAATAAATTTACTTTTTCTGCCAACTAACATTTTCTTGTTGCCATAGTCTGGTGCAGAATATAAATGATTTTTTTTTCAGTTTTAACTTTTAGATACAGATCTCAAGAAGAAAATGTGCTATCACAACTTTTAGATCCTTTTCAAGCATAAAATATAATATGCAAATGACAAAAACATACAAGATATTAGGTGATCAAAATTGCCTGCATAATTACCAGTGTGCATCTTTGCTAAAGAATCATCAAACCTGGGGGTTGTCCTGGGGACCGTTGACACAGTGATGTAAATATATGGATGCATTGTATTAGGATCAGGGGACACAGAGATGCAGTTAAGTAGGGGGAATATCATATGTATATAGAGCTTTACAGTTTAAAAGATTTTATTATGTATATTATTTCCTTAATTTCCACAATAATCCTGTAACCGTAATAATGCTGTTAACTAACTCTATAATTGCTGAACTCTTTACATTTAAATAAATGATTATATTTTTTAACTAAAGTTGACTTAAGCCAGAGCATTCACATGTGCCAAAGGAACTTTGATAAGGATTTCCTTAAGTAATATAATAATAGTTAGAATTATGAATATTGTGAGGTTCCTGAGAAACTGAGTCTTTATCAAGCAAACACCAGATGCAAAATACAAACAAATTCAAGCCTACATACCAATTCTCAATCACCTCTTGCTTAAAGTATTTCTTCAAATTTCAGTATTCAAAACCCTGAACTAGGAAGGCAGAAGCTGTTTTAACCTATCTAGACTGCCCTAGGATGTGGTTTTACCTTTTGCAAGTAAATTCCTCCTCAGAAAATTCTATTGCTATACTGGTTAAATTAATCCTTCAGAATGAAATGAGAATTCCAGTCCACACCACAGTGTTTTACCTTATCGGCCTGACGCATATAGCAGTACAGAATTCCTCTCATACATTTTATAGCCGAGTGCTCCAGCTCATGGGTCCTTCCCTTGTCATCATCAATGCGCCTGGGTGAGAGAGATAACTCATGAAACAAATTGGAAATGCATTTCAAAAGGAAGCAGAGCTTTTGATAATTAAGTATTTAACTATCTGGCTAATCCCGAGTTCTGGCAACATCTACTAATTGTGCAACAGTGAAACTCCATTTTCCCGGCAGATGTAGAAATGCCGCAGTAAAAAAAAAAATCCTGTGATGAAACTTCTGCAGATTCTTCCTTCTTGTAAGGAAGTAAGCCAACTTCTTTAAAAATAGCATACAATATTTTCTACATTGACTTGCCTGAAATTTTAAAGGATATTTCTATATTGGAAGAATCTACCAAAAGATTTTTAAAATTCACTGTTACAACAAAATGGCAATTTTTAAAATCAATCCCTTTAGGTTACAGCAATACCATTTCGATTCAAGGAAGCACAGATTAAGGTAGCCACACGTCTGCTTTGCTCTGCCACGTGTTTAATGATGCCAGGGTGGGCACACGGTCAAGGAGGCCTTCAACTAAACACACACGCAGTACGAGACATGATGGATTTGGGCGTGAAGTTTTGTACTCTCAGATCTTAGTTTAAAGTCGATTGACGATTGTTTAAATCTCTTGCTTTTAAAAAGAAAGAACAGCTAAAATCTAACTATCAAACTAGGTTAAGATGTTCTTCTCTTCTTAAGTTCCTTTTTTATTATGGATCAGTGACCTTCAAAAGGTGGATGATTATTACCCACTACTGAAAAATAAAAGTAGCTTATCCATTGTTTCACTAAATCTTAACTAAAATATCTGGCAATCATCCTCACTTGATAAAAAGCATAACCTGCCTCCTTAAAAAGTCTACTATGATTACCTCCTCTTCTAACTGCAGGCCTCATACACCACTACTAGGAAGAATGATGATCATTTTAACATAGTATGGTGAATGTCAGTAAAAAGTAACTTATTCGGCCCCGTGGCCGAGTGGTTAAGTTCGCGCGCTCCACTGCAGGAGGCCCAGTGTTTCGTTGGTTCGAATCCTGGGCGCGGACATGGCACTGCTCATCAAACCACGCTGAGGCAGCGTCCCACATGCCACAACTAGAAGGACCCACAACGAAGAATATACAACTATGTACCGGGGGGCTTTGGGGATAAAAAGGAAAAAATAAAATCTTAAAAAAAAAAAAAAAAGTAACTTATTCATCATCAGAATATAATTCCTCCTTTCAAATACAGACAATGCAGCAAAACGAGCATGATTATGCTCTCTGCTCCATTATACCCCCTGTTGGGAGACACAAGTGTTTTCACAGGCAAATTATGGTATGAATAACAGTGGACCAAGCATTGATATAAGGAGTAAATACCACAACTGGAGTATAATGAACTCACTGAAATGTTCTATGTACATTTCCTACTTCATCTAAAAACAAAAAAATAATTCAGACAAAGACGAAATCAAGTCATTAAAATAATTCTCTACCCCTAATGTCAATAAGTATTAGACCACAACTAAAATATTCTAGAATCTTTCAATTCCAATAAATGATCTTTCTATTTTAAAGAAGTTCTGCTGTTTGTTCTTTCTTCTGCAAATAATACAGTAATCAGAAGAATATGTCTCTTCTAACTGAGAAAATAAAGGAGCAGCTGCATTTTAGTAAAAACATTTAGGCCATTAGGGTATATTTATTACCTTTCCTAAGATTAAAGTGAACCTTGTGACTCAAAATAATTCCTCTATTTTCTACCAGGAATTGGTAATATTCTACTCTCTTTAGGAAGTTCTATGGATGCAAAATCAAATTTTAATATGATCTGAAGAATACTTTTAACTTTAAAAAATAAATGAAAACTTTAATTTAATTCTAGACAACGTATTGATACAGGCTATATGCAAGTGTTGATCTGATATTCCTATAATATGAACTCTTGAATTTATATCTAAAGCAGAATTCCATAATTAAATAACAAATGAAGAAACTAGACATGTGAACCCTATCATTGGTGCATTATTTCCCCACAGGCAAATTTCAAGGTAAATAAAACCAGAATATTGTTTGGTATAAATAGCTAGATGACATAATTGTTTATTCGCACTAAGCGAGGACCACCTATTTTGTTCAACTCCTAAAATGGTGATGAACCTAGCACTGGAAGGGAACGGGTTGATTTCTTGGGAGAAAGCATCCTTTCTCTCCATTGGACAGTACTGCAAGGTATCTCATACACATTTGCCTGGAGTTTTTGTTTTTCCAGTATGTACATTTAAACACCCTGAAAATAGTCTTTCAAGTCAATATTCTGTTAACAAATGAATTGCTATTCTCAAAAAAGAACAAGCCTGGAGGCATCACAATCCCTGACTTCAAAATATACTACAAAGCTAAAATAATCAAAACAGCATGGTACTGGTACAAAAACACACACACAGGTCAATGGAACAGAATTGAAAGCCCAGAATTAAAACCACATATCCATGGACAGCTAATGTTACACAAAGGAGCTAAGAACATACAATGGAGAAAGGAAAGACTCTTCAATAAATGGTGTTGGGAAAACCAGATAATCACTTGTAAAAGAATGCAAGTTGACCATTCTCTTACACCATACATAAAAATTACATCAAAATGGATCAAAGACTTGAAGGTAAGACCCGAAACAGTAAAAGTTCTAAAAGAAAACATAGGCAATACACTCTTTGACATAGATCTTAAGGATCTTTCCAAATACCATGTCTACTCAGGCAAGGAAATCAAAAGAAAAAATAAACTAGTGGGATTCATCAGACTGAAGAGCTCCTGCAAGGCAAAAGAAACTAGGAACAAAATGAAAAGACAACCCACCAATTAGGAGAAAATATTTGCAAATCATATATCTGACAAGGGGTTAATCTCCAAGATATATAAAAAATTCACACAACTCAACAACAAAAAAACAAACAAGCTGATCAAAAGATGGGCAAAGGATATGAACAGACATTTTTCCAAAGAAGATATACAGATAGCCAATGGGCACATGAAAGATGTTTGACATCATTAGTCATCAGGGAAATGCAAATCGAAACTACACTAAGATATCACCTTACATCCATTAGAATGGCTATAATCAACAGACAAAAAAATAACAAACGCTGGACAGGACATGGAGAAAAGGGAAACCTCATACACTGCTGGTGGGAATGCAAACTGTTGCAGCCACTATGGAAAACAGTATAGAAATTTCTCAAAAAATCAAAAACAGAAATGCCATATGACCCAGCTATCCCACTAATTAGCATTTATCCAAAGAACCTGAAATCAACAATTCGAAGAGACTTATGCACCCTTATCTTTATTGCAGCATTGTTCCCTATACTCAAAAAGTTGAAGCAACCCATTAAGTGCTCATCGACTGATGAATGGATAAAGATGTGGTATATATATATGCAATGGAATACTACTCAGAAAAAAAGTGAGCTATTCACAACACGGATGGACTTTGAAAGTTATGTTAAGTGAAATAAGCCAGACAAAGAAAGACAAACACCATATGATTTCACTCATTTGGAAGATAAATTAACACAGACACAAAGAGAACACTTTAGTGGTTAGCAGAGGGGAAGGAGGTTGAGGAATGGGCACAATGGTTGTAGGGGCACATTTATACGATGACTGACAAATAACAATGTACAACCAAAACTTCACAATGTTATAAACCATTATAACCTCAATAAAAAAATACATTTATAATCAAGCTGATAAATATAAATAAAAAATGATTCATCCTCAAAAACATAAAAAAGACTCTTCTCAAATATTAAAAGCAAAGAAAAGGAAATTCCACCTTTAAACTCTCATTTAAAGTCATGTTTGTCTCTAGAAGTCATATTAGAAACAAATAAAAACTGTAAAAAACCTGCACAATACTTTTTAATATGACATGAAGTATAAGTTCAACTTTCTTTTAACAGATTTTACATAGTTGAGTACATTCAGAAACAGTTTTAACTTGAACCATGTAGGTCAAAATCACATAATTATTTCTAAAATAATATAATCATAATAGTTGTAATTATATAACAACAAAATGTAAATATATTACATTTGTTTACCCTAATTATAGTAAGTAGATAATTATACTGCAATACAATTACAAGTAATGGTGCATTTGGAACTACAACCTGATACATAAACATTTTAAAAACTCACACATATTAGTAAGCTTTTCTTCTGTTCTTTAAATTAAAATAAAATGATTAAGTAGAACTGAATATTACATTTTAAAAAACAATTTCAAAAGCCAAATTATAGTGATGTCAGCATCATGGCAGAGTGAGTTCTCCCAATGACCTCTCCCATCCACAATACAATGAAAAAGACATTCAAACTCCAACAGAGGACATCCACACAACAAAAATGACATCTGAGAGACCCATACAGCCACAGGTCGGAGGGTGGAGAGGATGAAGGCCACGTCGAGGAGGTGGAACAGGGTAAGAGAAAAGTGTGCTCCCTCCCCAAAAGACTGCGATGCAGTACTGCACGAAGCCTCCGAGGGGGAAGGAAGGAGGGAGCACACATTCGTGGGAACATCAAAGATCCCCAACGGACCTTGTAGCCCAAGGTAAAGCCCCTACTGAGGTGAAAGCTAACACGGCAATGACCTCATCGAGCCAAGACCCCAGTGGAGCAGATAGCAAGGGCAGAGCAAGTAACCACAGAAATGTACACAGAAGAAAGCGTCTCCTCACCGAACTGCCTAATACTGGCTGCAGCACCTGGGATCCCAGAAGATCACAGATGGCTCAGAAACGTGGCTCTTAACCCCCAGCCAATGGCGATAGGTGGGAACTGCAACCAAATAATACCAGGATGTAAAAGAATAAAGCCATGCCATATAGTAGTATCAAAAATTATATTAAATCTCCAGACCGGACAGAAAAAGACAAATTCACACAAATCATTCCGGAAGACACAGAAATCTGTAATCTAAATGACAGGGTATTCAAAAAAGCTATCATCAAACATTCAAGTTTTTAATTTAATTTAACATCAAGTTAAAAGAGAAAGTACAGAAACAATTTAACAAGCTCAGGAGCTACTTCACAAGAGAAACTGAAATTATAAAGAAGAATCAAACAGAAATACTGGAGATGAAAGACACAATCAAAGAGAAAAAACAAAATATGGATTCCTTGAATGCTCGAGTGGACATCAGGGGAATGAATTGGCATAATCGAGGACAGTCATATTAAAAAGCTCCAGACAGAGGAAGAGAGAGAAAAAGGCTAAAAAGAAATGAAGAAAGTCTCTGAGAAATATCTGACTCAATTTGGAAAAGCAACATAAGAATTGCAGGTATTCCAGAGGGAGAAGAGAAGGAGAATGGAGCAGAAAGCTGGTGCAAAGAAATAATAGCAGAGAACTTCCCAAACCTAGGGAAGGAGATGGAAATCCATGTGGAAGAGACTACCAGATCTCCAAAATACGTCAACGTGAAAAGACCTACTGCAAGGCATATAGTAGTGAAACTGGCTTAAGTGAATGACAAAAAAAAAAAGGGCAGCGAGGCAAAAGAAAATAACTTACAAAGGAACTCCTATCAGGCTTTCAGCAGATTTCTCTGCAGGAAACTTACAGGCTAGGAGAGCATGGAAGGACATATTCAAATCTTAGAAGGACAAAAACTTTCACCCAAGAACACTCTATCCAGCAAAAATATCCTTAAGTTATGATGGAGAAACAAAAACTGTCCCAGATGAACAAAAGCTAAGGGAGTTCCTAGACACAAGATCTGCACCCTACAAGAAAGCCTGAAGATGGCCCTCACGCATGAAAGAAAAAAGGGAGAGGAGGGTTACAAAGCATGGAGTGAGGAGATAAACAGGTAGACAAACTCAGAAAAGTCTGGCTACACATCAGAATGAATTAGGAAATATTCAAGTATAACATTAAAGATAAAGGGAAGGAAAACACCAAAAATAAAGATACTCTCAACATTTTAACCACAAACTCAACACAAGATGGAATAAGACGTGAGAAAAACAAATTAGGAGGGAAAGGGGAAAGGGACTGAATCGGTTTAGTCTAAGGAAATAGGAGGCCATCAGAAAATGGACTCCTATCTCGAGATTTTGAATACAAACCTCATGGTGACCACTAAACAAAAAAGCAGAAGAGAGACACAAATAATAAATAAGGAGAAAACAAAGATACACAACACAAAAACTACAGAACTCAATTGATAGACCCATAACACATGGGACGAGAAACAAAGGAAATGCAGGAGAACCGGCAAACGAGGCATAAAATGGCAGGATTACACCCTCATATATCGATAATCACCCTAAATGTAAATGGATTGAATTCTCCAATAAAAAGACACAGAGTGACAAGATGGATCAAAAAACAAGAACCAACAATACGCTGCCTCCAGGAAACACATCTCAGCTCCAATGACAAACACAGGCTCAGAGTGATGGGATGGAAGACGATACTCCAAGCTAACGGCAAACAAAAGAAAGTAGGTGCCACAATACCTATATTAGACAAAGGAGACTTCAATATAAGACAGGTGAAGCGAGACAAAGAGGGGCAGTATACAATGATCAAAGTGACACTCCACCGAGAAAACATAACACTTATAAATATCTATGTACCCAACACAGGAGCACCAAAATCCACAAAGCAACTATTAACAAACCTAAAAGGAGATATAAATTACAACATAATAAAAATAGGGACCTCAACACTCCACTCACATCAATGGATAGGTCATCCAGACAGAAAATCAACCAAGAAACAGTGGAATTAAATGAATGGATAGATGACTTGGACTTAACAGACATTTATAGAACACTCCATCCAAAAACAGCAGAATACATATTCTTCCCACATGTGCCTGGAACATTCTCAAGGATAGACCACATGCTGGGAAACAAGGCAAGCCTCAATAAACTTAAGAAGATTCAAATAATAACAAGCACCTTTTCTGATCACAATCCTAGGAAGCTAGAAATTAATTACAAGAAAAGAGCGGATGGGGCCAGCCCCGGGGCCAAGAGTTTAAGTTCGCACGCTCTACTTCAGTGGCCCAGTGTTTTGCCAGTTCAGATCCTGGGCGAGGATGTGGCACCACTCATCAAGCCATGCTGAGGCAGTATCTCACATGCCACAACTAGGAGGACCCACAATGAAAAATATACAAATATGTACCAGGGAGCTTGGGGGAGATAAAGAAAAACAAAATCTTAAAAAAAAAAGAAAGGAAGAAAAAAGCTGAGACAGGAACAATGAGGTGGAGACTAAACGACAGGCAATTGAACAAGAATGGACCATTGAAGAAAATACAGGACAAATCAAAAAATATCTGAAGACAAATGAAAATGAAAACATCCCAAACCAATGCTACAAGATGCAACAAAAGCAGTACTAAGAGAGAAATTCATTGCAATACCAGCTTACATTAATAAACAAGAAAAATCCCAAAAAAGCAGTATGAATCTACACCTAATTGAATTAGAAAAAGAACAAAGCCCAAAGTCAGCAGAAGGAGAGAAATAATAAAAATCAGAGCAGAAATAAATGCTACTGAAACAAAAAAGGCAGTAGAAAGGATCAATGAAACAAAGAGCTGGTTCTTTGAGAAGATAAACAAAATTAACAAACTCCTAGCCAGACATACAAAGAAATAGAGAGAAAGCTCAGATAAATAAAATGAGAAGTGAAAGAGGAGAAAGAACTATGAATACCACAGAAATATAAAGGAGTATAAGAGAATACTATGAAAATCCATATGCTAACAAAATGGACAATCTACAGGAAATAGATAAATTCTTAGACTCTTACAACCTCCCAAAGCTGAATCAAGAAGAAATACATAATCTGAATAAACCAATCACAAGGAAAGAGACTGAAACAGTAATCAAAAGCATCTCCAAAAATAAAAGCCCAGGACCAGATGGCTTCCCTGGAGAATTCTAACAGACTTTCAGAGAGGATTTAATACCTACCATTCTCAAACTACTCCAAAAAATTAGGGAAAATGGAAAGCTTCCTAACACACCTAACATGTTATCCTTCTATGAGGCCAACATCACTCTGATACCAAAGCCTGACAAGGATAGCACAAAAAAAGAAAACTACAGGCCAATATTGCTGATAAACATAGATGAAAAAATCCTCAACAAAATATTGGCAACCCGAAAACAGCAATACATCAAAAAAATAATACATCATGATCAAGTAGGATATATTCCAGGGACACAGGGATGGTTCAACATCTGCAAATCAATCAATGTGATACACCACATTAACAAAATGAGGAATAAAAACCACATGATCATCTCAATAGACGCAGAGAAAGCATTTGACAAGATCCAACAGCCATTTATGATAAAAACTCTTAATAAAAGGGCACTAGAAGGAAATTACAACACAATAAAGGCCATATATGACAAACCCACAGCCAACATCATACCCAATGGGCAAAAACTGAACGGCATCCCTCTGAGAACAAGAACAAGACGAGGATTCCCACTCTCACCACTCTTATTCAACATAGTACTGGAGGTTTTGGCCAGAGCAATTAGGCAAGAGAAAGGAATAAGAGGAATCCAAATAGTGAGGGAAGAAGTGAAACTTTTCAGTGTTTGCAGATGACATGATCTTATTATAGAAAACCCTAAGGAATCAATTGGAAAACTATTAGAAATAATTAACAACTGCAGTAATGTTGCAGGGTACCAAATCAACTTACAAAAATCAGTTGCATTTCTATACTGTAGTAACAAACTTACAGAGAGAGAACTCAAGAATACAATTCATTTACAATCGCAACAAAAAGAATAAAATATCTAAGAATAAATTTAACCAAGGAGGTGAAAGACTGCTACAATGAAAATCAGAAGACCTTATTGAAAGAAATAGATGATGACATAAAGAAATGGAAAGAGAGTCCATGCACATGGATTGGAAGAACAAACATAGTAAAAATGTCCATACTACCCAAAGCAATCTACAGATTCAGGGCAATTCCAATCAGATTCCCAATGACATTCTTCACTGAAATAGAACAAAGGACACTAAAATTCATGTGGGGCAACCAAAGATCCAAAATTGCTAAAAGAATACTGAGAAAAAAGAACAAAGCTGGAGGCATTACAATCCCTGACTTCAAAAGGTACTATGAAGCCATAGTTATCAAAACAGCATGGTACTGGTACAAAAACAGGCACACTGATCAATGGAACAGAACTGAAAGCCCAGAAAGAAAACCACACATCTACGGACAGCTAATCTTTGACGAAGGTGCCAAGCACATACTAATCGAGAAAAGACAGTCTCTTCAATGAATGGTGTTGGGAAAGCTGGACAGCCACATGCAAAAGAATGAAAGTAGACCATTATCTCACACTATACCCAAAAATTAACTCAAAATGGATCAAAGACTTGAAGATAAGTCCTGAAACCATAAAACTCCTGGAAGATAATATAGGTAGTACACTCTTTGACCTCGAACTTAAAAGGATCTTCTCAAATACCATGTCCTCTCAGACAAGGGAAATAAAAGAAAAAATAAACAAGTGGGACTTCATCAGACTAAAGAGCTTCTGCAAGGCAAGAGAATCTACGATCAAAACCAAAGGACAACCCACCAATTGGGAGAAAATATTTGCAAATCATATATCTAACAAGGGGTTAATCTTCATAAAATATAAGGAATTCACACAACTGAACAACAAAAAAACAAACAGCCAGATCAAAAAATGGGCAGAGGATATGAACAGACATTATTCCAAAGAAGATATCTAGAAGGCCAATAAACACAGGAAAAGATGTTCAACATCACTAATCATCAGGGAAAAGCAGATCAAAACTACACTAAGATACCACTATACCCCTGTTAAAATAGCTATAATCACTAAGAGTAAAAATAACAAATGTTGGAGAGAGCATGGAGAAAAGGGAACCCTCATACACAGCTGGTGAGAATGCAAACTGGTGCAGCCACAATGGAAAACACTATGGAGATGCCTCAAAATATTAAAAATAGAACTACCATATGGCTCAGCCATCCCAGTACTGGGCATCTACCCAAACAACTGGAAATCAACAATCCAAAGTAACACATGTACCCCTAGGTTCACTACAGCACTATTCACAACAGACGAGACATGGAAACAATACAAGTGCACATCGACTGATGATGGATAAAGAAGAGATATGATATATGTATACAATGGAATACTATTCAGCCACAAAAAAAGACAAAATCATCCCATTTGCAAGAACATGGATGGACCTGGAGGCTATTATCTTAAGTGAAATAAGCCAGACTAGAAAGACAACACTATACAATTTCGCTCACATGTGGAAGATAAACAAACATTGGGACAAAGAGAACAGTTCAGCAGTTACCAGGGGCATGGGGGTGTGGGGTGGGCACAGGGGGCAAAGGGAAGCACTTATTTGGTGATGGACAAGAAATAATGTACAACTGAAATTTCACCATGATGTAAACTATTATGCACTCAATAAAAAAAAACCATTTAAAAGTGCATTTTTAAAAATAAATTACTTCAGTCTCTAATAATAAAATAGAATATATCTAATCAATGAAATAACACCAAATTATACTCCTAAATGTGTGTGAAATATAATTGTGCATAAAATAATCGTTTTAAGCTCTCAGTACACATACACACAGACAAATTCAAACAGATGTCAGGTTTAATGAGACTGCTGACAAGACTGACAGAAAACTAATGCCAGTAGAAAAACTAAATTACTCATAATTTTTAAAAACTAATAACTTTATATTATGCATTCCTTACCAAAAAGAGATACATATATAAATTCCTAAAGAGAAAATATTGACAGCTTAATTTTTGGGAAATTCTTCATAACGTAATCTTATATGATTTCACCGGCATTTACAAGTAGAATTAGCAACAAAAATTCTATTAATTTTACAACATGAGAATTCTCTAAACAAATCATCACAACTTAATACTGTGAAACTAAAAAGGACTTCATTATAATTCTGTGATAAGTACCCTTGCATTTCTCCAAATGGGAACTATTTCCCTTGCTAGTAAGATGAAAAATCTGCTACTTTAACCACATAAGAAGGTAAATTTCCGAGGGAGTTTGTACATAGCGTGCCCAGCAAAGAAAGGACTTTAAAGTCTCCATCATATGTTTAAAGGCTTCTGTATTTTTTAAGCGATTTTTCCCACAACATTTTATTTAGAAAAATTTCAAACCTCTAGAAAAGCTAAAAGGATGCTCCAATAAACCTTTTACTCTCCACCTGGATTCACCACTTGCTAAAATTAGCTTGCATCCTCTATTCATAATTTACTTTCTGCGCTATTTGAAAGTAAGCTACAAACATCACCATCCCTAAACACTTCAGAAGTATCTCCTATAAACAAGGACATTCTCCTACATAACATCATCATTATCACACCCAAGAAATTTAATATTGATTCTATATTATCTAAGATATAGTCTATATGTAATTTATCCAATTATCCTCAAAACATACTTTATGGTGTTTTTTAATGCATGGTCCAATCAAGGACCATGCAATGCATTAGTTGTCATATTTCTTTAGTCTTTCTTAATCTAGCAATCTTCGTATCTATTTTCTAATCTTCTTTGATAGCTACGTTTTTTAAGGGCCCTAGTAAGTCGTCTTATAGCAGCCACAATCTGGCTTTGTCTGATTGTTTACTCACAGGTAGATCCATCTAAACATTTTGGTAAGAAGTCAACATGGGTGATGGGTACTTACCATTGTGTCACATCAGGAGGCACCTGATGTCAGTCTACCCCATTACTGGCTTGACCACTTGGTTAAAGTGCTATTGCTGCTCCTTGTACTCGTAAGACATTAGTAGCTTCACATTTAATGGAGGCTATACTGTGCTTACATAGAATATGTAAAGAAAGGCTTGTAGTGACATTAGGAAACAAGCATGCTGAAAGTGACTACTCAGTCAGTAGTATTTGATTTTCTTTTACAAATGCAACACATCAATGATTTAAGACAAGGAATCATGTTCATCTGAAAGAGAATTTTCAAATCAGAAGGATACGCATGTGTCACCCTCAGAAAATTAATATTCAGAAACCTAATCTTAATAATGGTTCAAATGTGTTACTATTGACTGATGTGTCAGGACCCACATTGGATGTTTTCCATATATAATGAAATTTAAAAAGTAAGGAGAAATTTTGTATAATGAAAGAATTTTTTTTTACTTTATAAAATAGTTATTTGACTTACAACCAGATTTAACAAGTGATACCCAATGAAGTGCAATGGGCAAAACACTAAAGTGGAGAGAGAAAAAAAAGGAGCCCAGGGGCCAGCCCAGTGGCACAGCGGTTAAGTACACACATTCTGGTTTGGCGGGCTGGGGTTCGCCGGTTCGGATGACAGGTGTGGACAAGGCACGGCTTGGCAAGCCATGCTGTGGTATGTGTCCCACATATAAAGTAGAGGAAGATGGGCACGGATGTTAGCTCAGGGCCAGTCTTCCTCAGCAAAAAGAGGAGGACTGGCAGCAGTGAGCTCAGGGCTAATCTTCCTCAAAAAAAAAAGGAGCCTTGGCCCTGACTCTATCATTAACTAGTTGCATAATTTTGAACAAATCCTTTTAACTACTCTATGCCCCAGTTTTATCATCTGTAAAATTCAATCACCATCAATTCTCTCTATGATTGAAACCAACCAACTCAATGAGAATGGTCAGTTCATTCTGCCAAAGACTAATGCTGATTTACAAGCCTAGAGATGAAAAATTTTGGTCACAAAGTCATAAAATGTTAGAACTAATCTCACATAAACCCTTAGGAAAACTAAAAGGTTTAGAGGCCTAAAAGGAGATGTGAGCAGTCACAGGTCACACAGTACGTCAGCAGCAGGACCAAAAGACGGCTGCCCAATTTGTCTTTGGCGAACAAAACCCTCTTACCTAGACGTGAGTTACCAGTAGCGCACACACCAGCTCACCTGTAGGCAAGAGCCAAAGCCCACGCACCGGCAGCACAGTACAGACTGTCCTGCACCTTGGCCTTCTGGTCATCACCACACGTTTTAGTAGGAAAGAGACCTGTGGTTGGACTTTGATACAGCAGCAATGTTGACTTGACTGAAATTGAAGACAAGAAAAAGAAGGAATTGTACAGCCATTCATTCTCCTTAGGTTTCCTCATCCTCATCCCACGTCCGATAATTTTGTTGTTTCTCAACTTAGCTGTAGTAGAAAACTTTATAAAGATGTAGAAACAATGTCACTTAAGTTACTCCAGATGAAGTGGGAATCCACCCTGCACGGAGGAGTCTCCCACTTTTGAGGAAAGGTCTCAGCTAATTAGAACTTTAAGCCTTTAGCATACCCTGGTTAATGCCACTAAGAGCTGTAAGGCAACATCAGGTACAAAAGAAAAGATCAGCCAAAAAACTAAGCATATTTTCAACAAATCAGTTTAATAAGGAAACATAAAGCAAATGTACAACAAAGACTGGTACACATTCACTCAACCCAAAGCCAATTCAATTGGTGAACAGGCCAGAATCCTGTTTTTCACAGATGACTATTTTGTGCCTGGTCTTCAGAGGAATATATTCATGTTACATATTATATTGTACAAGTTAGGGATATGTTTAACATTTCAAAACTGAATCCCTTCCATATACGACATGAAAACAGCAAGTAAACTATTTTTGGAATGTTTCACTTAAATAAAAGATTAATGTTTTATGAACTTTTATAAAAGAGTAATAAAATAGAAAATTAAATACACTAAAACTACATTTCCTAAAAGCTATCTTATTCTTGTCTATACACAGATGAGTAATGTTTTTCCTAAAAATATACTAATCTAATCTGGATTGGCATGTGTCAACTACTTTTAGGACAGTTTTTCAAAGGTCCAAAGCAATCTGGTCCTTCACAGAGATTAAAGAATTAAATTTAACTTATTTTTCTTTTTCTCAGACTGAACTGACATTATCATTACCATTTCTTTCAGAATATGAGGGTATTTGTTATTTTTCCCAGAGTAAAGAATTGGTCCTCATAGTCTGAAGTAAACAATTGACATCTCTAAAAAGGTAGTTAAATCTCTTTAGCTGGTTATGGCTACAGAAATAATAAAAGGGCAACATATGAATAGAATATATACTAGAATCTTGACCAAAATAAGCTGAATTACAGTTTTACATGAGGTTGAAACAAACAAAAAAATCCTTATCTCAGGGGAGACAAATAAATCAAATTGTCTATTATTTGCCATAGTAGGCCAAGTAAATGGCACAAGAAGCAAACTGACAAAAAATTAATAGGTCTTTCCAACTTACAGTCTCATGAACAAAGAGAAGCCCTATACACACATATCTCAAAGCTGCTTACTCATATCGAAAACCAAAATTTGCCAGGCTGATCTTGGCAAAAACAAAACAAACAAACCAAAAATATCAGGGGCCTGATTTTAGTAACAGTAATCTGAGATTACTTTCTGTACCTCAATGAATGAGAAATGGATATAAAAGCTTCAGAACCACCTAGGAACCATGTATAGGTAAATGAGCAATGAATACTGCAAAATCTTTGTCTGTGTAAGCATTAATCAAGAATAGCCTCTGGTTCCAAATCTGGTGATGTTTATGAAGGCTAAAAGGACACAGAGGACACTGGTGATAGTTTTAAAATTATTCAGGGACAGATATGACTTGCTAGATTCCTTTTATAGTCCCCGTATCAATATGCAATTGGAATATATAGCTGCCAAGCACTGAAACTACCCCAACATCCAAATGAGGGACCAACATCATCACCTAATGTGCGCAATGTAACGAAGGCAGAGTAAATACTAGTCACAGCTACCTAAGGACATGTTTACCTCAGGTTTTGCTTACCAATTCTGTAATAATGATCCAATTTATCCCACAGAGTTTCATTATCAGGTCTTGGAAGATTAACGCTTTTAAGAGGTTCATAAACTGAGCCTAAAAGAAAGATGAAAATCCATCAAATTCAGTCATTTTCATCCAGATAAACAAAGAAAACCAAACAAATGAAGAAGTACTACTTAGCAAACTAATTTTCATTTTTATACGTAAACTATCATATTTCCCACTGGTCAAATTTTTGGTGGGGGAAGGAGAGAGCAGAAAGCACTCTTGTACTAAGTACAGAGGGTTCTAAGTGTTATGAGACACCCCCACCCTTACGCCCGGCAGTCAATCCAACTAACTCACGTGTACGCTGGTCCTTGCACGTGAAATATCACTAGTACTCAGGTGGTAGTCACTAGCTCCATAATTTCAGTTCCCTTTGAAAAATATACCTAGTTACATGCCCTGCAATCCAGACCTTATTCCTTATGTTCATGCTTCATCAGGCAATTTTCTGTCAAACGATCATACCCCAAAAGTCTCAAGGAAAAAGATAATGCTGACATGTTCCAAAATCATCCACTTCACGAATATTCAGATGGTTTTCACGCTGAAATTCTGCCAAGTCTCCAATTTCTCCTAGGTAGATAATACTCTTGCCTTATTATCTGGACTATAAGCAGAAAGATTTCTACTTCTCAGCCATGAAAACTACTCCAAGGTGTTAGCAGAGCACAGTGCTCCAAAGCTACAGAACACATACTAATCACGGTAATTTGCCACAAAATGGATACAGAAAATTGTTCACTTGACTAGTGCACTTCTCGACTGCGGACTGAAAAGAAGACATCTGAACCTTCAGCCATCAGACTAAGTACTGTCTCTCATTCTGGCTAAAAGCACCCAGAAATCATAAACATCTCAAGGTCACAATTAATCCACCTATGGATTCAGGTAATGCGTGTCATATAGTCTAACAACACAGCACAAGAGTGAACCTATAATTTACCTGGAGGGGAAATCATGTTGGCATGCTTTAAGCATCTGTTTTTAAAGAAAATTAAAGTATTTATGTTCGTAAAATTATGACCAGTATGGTAGTTTGAAGCCAAGGTATTAGGAATCCCTTTATGCTTAGGGAGATAAACATTACAAAGGAAGTAAGAAAAGGATCCACACATTCAGGCAATACTCCCATTATCTTCGGTTGGAAAGAGAGATGATTTGTGGATAAAAACAAGGAATACAAAATGACCTGCTCTGAGTGAAGAGATTTTTCTAAAAAAAGAGTCTTCACAATGACAACAATCAGAATGACCCCATGGCGAAGAATGGGGAGCCCTATCAACACAGACAGGAAAGCATGAGGACTCCCGTACAGGAGGCAGACGCCCAGCCACGCCCTCTGCCTCTGCCTCCATGCATCCACTCAGCTCTGGGTGGGTATGAGTATCTGGGCAGCCTGGCAGTTGGGAAGAACAGTATGGCCACGACTTGCACTTTAGGTATCAAGTACTGGGAGTTTACAAATTCTCAGTGAAGCTCATCTAATAATTAATAAAATAAAATCAGGTACAAATCTTCACAGTTTTTAAATTGTACCTACATATATACAAAGATTAAAGTGGACACCTTTGCTGGTGTGGAAGGGTTGTAGATGAATAATATTTGTTTTTATTTAGAACTCTATTAGTAGAGCTAACATTTTGCTTTCTATAAGAAAAATAAAATCACCAAAAGTTGCATATATACTTTCATTACAAGTAGGAAAACAATAATGTGCATACGGATAAAGATTGGAATAGAATATGCAAAACTGAAATCCATCTGCATTATAAGGGTGGGTGAATTTATTTTGCAAGATTGTTTTAATGACATTGTATCATGGTTTCCGGAGTGAAAAAGTATTTATTTTTCAAAGTGCTATTACATTAAGGTGATCCTCCCCTCCCAAAAAAGATTTAAATGATTCTGTCATCTGCTTCTCAATAAAAATCGCCAATGGAATGTCTTAGAAGCAACAATAAATAAACAAAAGGAAAACCAGACGTTTCAATAAAATAAATACCTACTTAGAGCTAAACAAGATGTTTAAAGCATAAGAGAAAAGCATAAAAGTAAAATCACCTAATTCACCAAGAATCAATATTTTCTTATACTTTCCTGTATCTTCAAAGAAAGCCCATGGTGAATTAAGAACAGCCTGGCTAGATCAACGGTAACATTTTAGTGATCACCATTGCACTGCTCCTGAAGTAACTGCATACAATTAAACAAGGATGTTCCACACAATTTATGGTGAACAGTACCACAAACCTGAAGTCAAAGGAAAAGTAATCGATGGCAACATTTTAAACAAGAATTGGACATCTGAAAAGCATCAATACAAATAAAAATGAGCAGGAGAAAGCAATCAATGGAGCATGATTTCCCAAAAACGAGGAAAAAGACGCAAAATGACAGAAAATTCTAATGTTTAGAGTTCAAAATGAAATGAATTTTTAAAACGTAAGTTTTTCCTTCTATGTTTTCCCCATTTGAATTACGCCTATATCCAAACATCACAAAGTAAAAGGAAACTTACCAGCTATCAAGTTTGTAAAATGAGTTTAAATATGTCAACCTTATACCTGTCAGTTCCCTTGGTATTAAAAAAAAACAATCTACATCTTCATTTCAGAACACATTATTGTCAAAGAGATACAGTGACAGAGAACAATACAAAAGAAGCAGTAGCAGAAGTTGCTACTTGAGAAGAAATATTACAGCTTTGTTATGAAGGAGGAAAGGGCTATTTTCTATCAAGATTAAAGAAAGAGTTTCCGAAGACATTTCTATGAGACAGAAACAATATTAAAAAAGAGTATAAACTTGAGGAAGATGGGCACGGATGTTAGCTCAGGGCCAGTCTTCCTCAGCAAAAAGAGGAGGATTGGCAGTAGATGTTAGCTCAAGGCTAATCTTCCTCAAAAAAAAAAGAAAGAGTATAAACTTAACAAAGGCATAGATTTTCTGAATTTTGCTCTATAAAACACCAAGAAGGTTTCTGAGTGTTATGGGGGGGGCTCTTAAGAAATAACAACAATGGTAATTCAAACACCAACTGTTAGAAGAATAAAAAAAAAGATCCAAGAGGAAATTCAAGGTAGAAAACTGATCAGCAAACCAAAACATCAATAGTCTATTATTTTGGCGTAGTACTTTTCATTACATGATTCAAAGCTCTTTAATACATATGAAAATGTTATTAATCAAGACTTTGATGATCCTGGAAGTAGTTTTATCATTTTTCCACGTACAATGATAGACTAAGATAAATACTATTATTTATTCATTCAATTAATACATACACTGGGTGCATAAGACTCTGGCCCCCACATCTAGCAGGTTACCAATGCCTACAGATTAGAAGGAAAAGTAGGGTTTTGAATACGAGTAACACAAAGTAGAGTGGCAAGTTCCTTAAAAGACAAAGGACGTGAAAATTCTCTCCCCCTGTGGGGCTTGGAGAACAGGTAACTCATGCACTGCAATCTCTGAAAACAATAGTAATTTCAAAAAATGAGTGCCGTTTAAATATGAAGATAACTGAAATCTAGGAGGACATGAAGTCACATACATATGTACATACATGCGCACATACTTAATGTCATAGTTGTAAAACTTATACACGTCTCATGAAACAAGATGCTACCTATTAAGATTTTTTTTGAAGTGATACACATGAAAAGGTCTAGGTAAGAAAGTGTATCACCAACGGTAAGTTTTATTAAAGCACTGACCCAAGTATGCCCTTTCACAGGATAGAAATTTTATTATAAATCTAAATCCTTAGAAGTCCTATAGGATGTTCATTTTCTCATTCAATTAAAATAATTTATTTTCAGATTACAAGAAAAAAGACATGGGGCTGGTCTCATGGCCAAGTGGTTGAGTTCACACACTGCTTTAGCGGACCAGCATTCGCCGATTCAGATCCTGGGCACAGACCTACACACCGCTCATCAAGCCATGCTATGGTGGCATTCCCACATAGAAGAACTAGAAAGACTTACAAGTAGGATGTACAACTATGTACTGGGGCTTTGGGGAGGGGAAAAAAAAAAAGGGAAGATTGGCAGCAGATGTTCGCTCAGGGCCAATCTTCCTCACCAAAGAAAAAAAAAAAGGACAAAATTTCATCACCCTAAAACAGGCATCATTAACATTTTGGTACATTACTCTCAGGCATTTCTTTAGGCAGTATATATAAACATACATAAAATTTAGCACACAGGGAATTCTAACATACATGCTGGTTTTATCATAGACATTATTCTTTTTTTCCCTTACCTCACCTCCTGTCCTCTTCTGTCCTCATTCCCAGGTAACCGTATGTTTTTCCATGTTTATATAATCAAACACATATGCATAAATGAGGAGAGAGTCTGTCATTGCTTGTTTTATAAAAATGGCATCATGAAATAGACTCATCCTTGCAACTTGCTCCTCTCATTTAACAATACATACGGACATCACTAAAGGCAATGGTTCTTTCTAATGGCTTCTATATATTGCAGGGTGTTGATACAGTATAACATATTCAGCTACTCCCCAACCAGTAGATACATAATGTGTTTCCTAGTTTTGCCATTATAAACAATACCACAAAACATCGTTACACATAGATACAGCCAGTAGTACACTACAGCCAGATGGTACCAGCTAGAGAGAGTCAACTGTGAAATTTCAGGAATTTGGGGAGCTGGTTATGAAACAGTCATAACTGAAAATTAAATTATGTAAATTCACAACTAAATAATTATTAAAAACAAGGATAATAAAGATTCAAAACATTGCTTCCTAATTTATTTTACTACAGGTTACTATTAAATATGCTCTTGAATTTATTTATATCTATATCTATACGTTGGAAATATCCTATAACAGCATGCTACAATACATCTCTTCCCAATTCTGCATTCAGTGACGTCACACAAAATTGAGCAGTTGTGACAAAAACATATGGTCTGCAAAGCCTAAAATATTTACTATCTGGCCTTTTGTAGAAAACGTCTGCCCACCTCTGCTCTAAATTCCCAGAAGCAGTATTGAATTAGACGATAAATGTACTTTTTACAAAATAAGGGGAAACGGCATTTTTTAAAAAGGCTAAAGCAACTCACATTCCTACCAGAAATGTAAGTGCTCCATGCTTTTAAGAGTTTTCCCCACCTGACAGGAGTCAGGCAGTATCCCATTTTTACTCACTTTTCACTTCCCATGCTGTTGGTGAGCTTGAGAACCTTTTCATACTGGCCATTCGGATTTGCCCTTCTGTGAACTGCCTACATCCTTTTGCCATTTGCTATTGCTTTCTTAGTGTTTCTGTCATCAGTTTCTAAGAGCTCTTTGTATATTTTGTTTGCTATTTAAGATTTCTATTTCAAATATTTTCCCAGGAGCTTTCATTAGTATACCAATGTTACAATATAAAAACTTTTAATAGTCAAATATATCTATCTTTCCTCACTTGGTTCACATTTTCCTTTCTGTTTAAAAAGGCAACCCCTCAATTACACATACAGTCACCTCAATTCTCTGCTAAGTTTTTTATTATGTAAAAAGTAAATTTTCCCATTTAGGTATTTAATCCATTAGAAATTTGCTTTCTAAACTGCTTTTTTTTTTGACGAAGATTAGCCTTCAGATAACTACTGCCAATCCTCCTCTTTTTGCTGAGGAAGACTGGCCTTGAGCTAACATCCATGCCCATCTTCCTCTACTTTATATGTGGGACGCCTACCACAGCATAGCTTTTGCCCAGAGGTGCCATGTCTGCACCTGGGATCTGAACCGGTAAATCCTGGGCAGCTGAGAAGCGGAACGTGCGAACTTAACTGCTGCACCACCGGGACGCCCCCTAAACTGCTTTTAAAGTAAGTAGTGATTTTCATACTTTTTAAAAGATCCAATTGGTCCCATCATCTTTTTTCTTTTTTTTTTGGTGAGAAAGATTGGCCCTGAGCTAACATCTGTTGCCAATCTTCCTCTTCTTGCTTGAGGAAAATTGTTGTTGAGCTAACATCCATGCCGATCTTCCTCTATTTTCTATGTGGGACACTGTCACAGCATGGCTTGATGAGCAGTGTGGGTCCACACCCGGGATCTGAACCCACCGACTTCAGGCTGCTGAAGCAGGGTACTTGAACCTAAGCACTACACCAGCAGGCCAGCCCCTACCTTTTTTTTTTTTTTTTGGTTACAAAGTATTGACAAGAAAGATCCATTTATCCTAAATTATAAGCATGGAACATCCAAAATTATGTGATTCAATAGACTATTTCCTCTTGAAATAATACAACAATTTTTAAAAGCTACATAAAAACTCTAGTATCTAATAATGTAGCATTTGGCCTACTTATATTTTCTCACAGATATAAATTTTATGCAAGATTTCAAACCTATCATGGACATATGACGTTTACAAATAGCTTAATCCTCAGTTTTATGTGTGGTTACACTAATGTCCCTAAAAATCCTCATTGCCTGGAGTAACACAGATTCATTTTCTTAGAAAAGTATTCTATGTAGCACTCAACACTGGATATTGACACAAAGTTAAAACATAAAGTTAAACAGCATACTTTCATGTTTCTATGGGTCTTGGTTTCTAGAAGAAAAATACTTAAAATTTGTGAGAGTAGAATCCTAGCCCAAGGAAAGAATCACTCAGTATCCCCGCTGCGTTTACTAGCGGTTGCCTAACTGGGAATCGAGCAGGTTGAAGTCCAGCAGTTCTCACGACCGCGACTTCAGAGCCTGCTCCTGCCTCAGCTCTCAGAGAGCAGCTGGTTTCACAGACGGGGCACATGTGAAGAGCTGTGATTTTCAGTCAGAAACCAGCCTCTGAAAGCCTGAGGAGTCCAGCTTTTGAAGGCTGAAGTCCAGCGGCTAATAAACGAAGAAGAGAGTATGGACAAGGAAGCAGTAAGAACCAAACTCCCTGAGCCAACATAGCCCACACAAGATTCTCCGGAACTAAGCAGAATCTGAAGACTTTGTATTGTGGAAAGTCAAACAGCCCCACAGTTTCACGAGGTGTGTATGTTCCTTGTACTCATATACGCATGCAGAGAAGGTGAGGCAGGCAGGAAGGGTGCCAACCAGGTAGGCATGGGAGAGCAAAGACACAGCCTTGTATATGAACATACAAAATATATGCAAACCACATCTGTGGTTTATCAGTATTAAAACATTAATTTTTGAGTTGCTAAGATAGCAAGTGTTTCCAGAATATAATCTATATGTTTATCCTACGTATCATCTAAATATGATACAATATATTTTCAAGCAACTTGAAATTTAAATTACATCATTAACGTCAGATAATAATTTCTTCATCTTAAAATTCCCTTTTATTCCTCCACCTATAAAAACTAGAACGACACTACTATAGAAGGGACAAGGTATTCCAACACATTCTCAACTTTGTATCCCTAATGCTGGCACCAAGAGGTTCTCAGTAAATATTTACTGAATGGAACTGGGTGATGCACACGACTGGGGGTAAGCCTTCTTGAATTCCCACAGGCAGACTTAATTGTCCCGTCTTCTGCAACCATACAGCACTTCGCAAATACCTTGATTACAGGTCTTGCTTATCACAACGCATTTTATCTTCACTATTTGATTTGTGTGTTATACTACATTGGAAGCTGACCAGTAACAGGGACCATATCTAATAATAGTAGACGGCAGTCAATGTTTGGTAGGAAGGAACGAAAAGAAAGAGAGAAGCTGACAAAAATAAATTTCAGGAACTTTCTGATGACCAGTTTTCAACTTGATTCTCACAGGCGATCTCCTGATCCTACCCCATCCACACCCTCTGTTTAACGATCAAGTGCCACTTCTTCAACTTTCACGATCAGACAAACTGAAAAACTTATCTTACTAACTTCAGAATGGATATAAGTTAACTTTTATAGTTAAAGATACACGCTATACATAACACAGCACTTTGAGGATCTTCAAGATCATATCTCCTAGAAAAAGAAAGAAAAAACACTTAAACCATGATTTTCTATACTGTTCAGTTCCACCATGCACAAAAATTTAAAACATTAAGGAATAAATGTGCCTCCAATGCGGGAACAAATAAATTATGACACCTCCACTCAATGAAGTACTTTGAAACAGTTAAAGGAAGGAGGTAGATCAATTTGTAATATCACGAGAAACCAAAAAAAATAGTGTGAAAAAGTAATGTCATAAAACAAGGCATAGAGTATACTATGTGTTGCAAAACTAAGTAAAAATAACTATGCATGTGTGATGTTTATAAATGTATATGCATATATGGATAACTAAGTACTTTAAAAAGCCTAGAAGGAGTCATGCTAAACTTTCAAAAGTAATTACTACTAGGGAGAGCACAGTGATTTTCACTATATATTCCTGATATCTAAATATTACATAAGAAGGTATTCATTTACTACTTGTATAATTCTTTAAAATGGGAAAGGTTGAATGCCTACTCCTATGCGTTATACAAGATTACACACTGTCTCATTTCATCATCATAACAAAGTTAGGAGGTTGGCAGTAAATTGAGGCACAAAGAAGTTAAGCTGTGAACTATTGGTCTGAATTTGAACACGGGGCTCTCTGAAGACAAACTGCATGTGTGCTCTTTTCCCAATACCATGAAACCTCACAGAAATGCTTGGCTGAGAAGAGTTAAAAGCCCTTAATCCTTGCTTTCATTTTCTGCCTTAAACAACAGACTGCTCCAAAATTATATGTACACGTACATATACACAAACATATACCTTTACTCACTTAACCATAATTTATGATCACAGTTCATCTGAACCCTTAACTTTTTAAGTCTGTAAGTTTCTCCATAGCAAGCTGGGTAAAAAAACATTTTAAATGTAAAATATGAAATGGCAAATATGAAATAACTTTGTAAAAATGAAGTAAAATTTGCCTATTCAACTTATACAAATAAGATGTGAAAAGGCCATTCACTGTTCCCACTTTATTTTTAATAAAAAGGTATTAAGTTCTTCCAGTGACCTTTAAAGAAGGAGTATGGCCTATAAAATCTATTTAAAGATATTAAATCTGGTTGATGTTTCATGTGCTGACCTTATGAATACCAATCACTCAATTAGCTGTTTCATTTTCCTTTGTTATTTATAGTCTAGTTGAGTACCTTGCCACAATGTACCATAAATCTGTATTTCTGTGAAGTCAGAGCTGTATTCCAGCAATTCTAATCTTTCTAAAAAGTTTTTGGAACTCCTCTTTAAGGAAAAAAAATGCATTCGGAAGCGGTACAAGCTATGAAATGTTCTCAATAGCAGTTGTTTCATTCACTGCTATAACCCCAGTGCCAACAGTGCCTGCCTGGAACACAGTGAGGACTCAATAAATATTTATTGAACAAATGGAATTAATACCCTCTGACAGCTAAAATTTGCCAAAAGTTACTCAGAATCAGCTGCAATGACTAAGATAATTCATCAGGGCAGATGACGTTAAGTAAGATTCACTCATCAATAACATAGGCTATGACTACAAAGTAATTTAACTTGTTCTATTCTATTTTATTCTATTCTGTTCTGTTTTTCTATTGTTCCTTTATGAGTGATATTATATTTCATCATATTATATTTATAATTATATATATATTTATATTATATATATTATTATAAATATATATTTCTATTGCTCATAAAGGAGCAACAGAAAAACCTGAATGAAATCACAAAAGGATATTATTAACAATGATTTGATCACAAGCATAAATGTGTAGAGCCTTACAAGTGGGCCACTTTATAAAGCATAATACTAAGCTGAATATATAAGATTTTTCAAGAGAAACCTAGAGTCATTATTTGATACCTATACTACAGTGAAAATTTTAAATTCCAAACTTCTAAGATTTAAATGATAGAGTCTTAGGTTAATATCAACTGAATTACATGGAAGGGCAAAAAAATTCACTATACATCATTGCCAGTTTTTACAAGAAATATTTAATTCTTTTATGTCTTCTGTTATTGTAGTGATGAAAACATGTGACATTAGGCATACATTACTCTACACAAGTCCTACAGAAATAATACTTTCAATCCATTCAGCATTTGAAAAATGGAACTGAACCATTTCCATTTATCATCTACACTTTGATGAAGCCTGGTCTGTATTTCCTTTCTTGGCAAAGTTCAGCAATGTATTTAATATGAATGTTATTACTACTAATTAAAAATTGCCCTGATGACACTCTGTAAAGTAGGCATGAATAGAGGAAGTCTTGAATGTTAATCAAAAAAATCACAATAAACTATGCATTAGCAAAGTAAGCTGATCATAGGAATAAAAATATTCCCACCCAAAATAAAACTAGAAATACTTCTGAAAGACAGCATAAAGTTTGTAGATCATGAACGCTAGCTAATTTTCTTCTCATCAAAATGCAGTGAAGTTTAGAATACTGGCTAAGTAAAACAGGGCAGATATGGCATTGCCATTTCCTACCCTCTACCCTCAGACTTCAGCAGTTTGCTCGAAGACTACCTTGAGGGTCTGTGTGGATGAACTGCATTCTGTAAAGACCCACCTACAATAAATTCATTAATTGACCAAACTTTCTTGCATAGAATTCAAGCTACGTCTTTTACAAGCCAACTTTCACTCTATAGTGAGTATCGTTAAACCCAAGCTTCAATCAAGCAAAAGAGAGGCCTCACTGCTCTCTCCCACCGTCTCCATCAACCCCTGGAGGGTAAAGAAATTCCTGGATGGAGACTGTCTTAAAACCTAAGAAGCTGTGAACAGAACATGGGTTCTGAAGACAGACAGCCCTGGCTCAAAATCACAGTGGTATCACTTCCAGGACTTGGGCTCTCTCTGAGCTAGGTCTGTTCATCTGTAAAGTGGGGAAAATTATATAATCTCACAGGGTTCTTTGAGACTTAAATGAAACATTTTAAGAAAAGAAACTAACACAGGGTATACCAGATACTAATTGCCTCCTTCCCCATTCTTAAACTTTTGAATCTCCTCCAACACTTAGCATAGGTCTGGTCACAAAGTAAGAAATCAAGGAGTTCTTGATTAATTGATTTTTGTCAGGTTAACATCAGAATCCTCTTGATCAAAGCAAGAATGGATGCCCCACATAGTGATTTTAAATCAGCAATTTAAATAACGAGTAATTTTTAAGAAACAGAAAAAGACAACTGAGTGGAATTTAAGCTATACGTGTGATATTAAAGTATCCTAGGGCTGCTATACATAGCTTGGTGCCTCCGTGCAGGAGCCGTCAGAAACCAAGATCACCGCCTTCTCTAACCCTGCCAGAGGAAGGATCTTGGCTGAGGGTAGAAGGGGGAGGTGGCACTGAAATGCGACCCTGTGCTAGACAGGAGTGATGCTGACAGGTCGTCAATCAAATTTCATAACCAAAATGGATAATTATTTCTGAAGCATGACTATTCAGAGCTAACCTTAATTTCACTGACAAGTCACTAACAATCTCCACGCCTAATCAGGCCCAATTGTGAAACATCTCAGAAAAGCGTGCTGTCTCTGTGGGGAGACAAAGTAAACTCAAGACCCTCGGGGGGAGAACCGAATCTCTCATTAAGAAGTATAGCATAGGTATTAGGCTGCCACACCCATGCTAAATTGAAAAGATTAAAATGGAAATTAATCTACCTTCTAATAAATACATTTAAAATTGTAGAAGTGGAATACTATAATAGGCATTCTTTAAGGTCTAACTACGTCATTCATCAAGCAATACACTACCCAAACCATCGAGTTTGGCTTAAAAAATTTTCATGTCTATTCTATGTGTAGCTTAACTTCACCATAATTTTTATGGACTATCAGTTTTTTTATGTAATACAAAACTGAAAAAATGTAACTCTGGGTGAACACTAAGACTACTAAAATTTTGCTGTACTAATTTGCATTATAATTTAGTCATAAGGATTTTACTAGAGCAAAAAATTGAAATGAAAACTAAAGTCACGACAATGGATTTAAGGTATTTAAGGTATTCAGCTTATACTATTGCACATGAAACTAAACTACTACTGTAACAGGAAACCATAATGGAAATCAGCCTTGAACTTGCTAGATCTTCGAAAGACTGCTTGTTTCCCCTTCTTTTCACACAAAATTATACTCTATTACTTGAAGCAACTATTCTCATTTTTATGTTCATTCTATAAGATGGCTGAATCTTACCTGACAAGGATGACTAGGACAGAAAGACTTGTAAAACCAGTCTTTACTAGCATCATTCGGATAAGGTGCATGAGATATGAGAGGCCAGATTCTTCAACCCCTCCCCCCTGCCCCGCCCCCACAAAGATCTTCAAGCAATCAGCACTTCAGTTTCTCAAAGAAATACTTGCAGAAAATAAACTGGGCTGGGGGCTGGGGGCGGGGAGGAGCAGCTTAACTTATAATGCTGACCAATTATGCCTCTCAATTCCATTCAAATGGCTAGGCAACTCCTTGAAAATGGAGGCAGTCGTCACATCGTGGAGCAGAGCTGGCTACTGAAATGGAGACTACATGATCCTCTAGACATAGAAAGGATCACTAAACATAATTACTGAAATCATGTATGGTAAAGAGACTGGAAGGAAATGTGAATAATATGCAGCCATTTCTAATAACATCTGTTGGAAAATTTAACTTATTAATATACAGCAATGGCCTCAAAATGGAAGCCCTAAACTGGCAACCCAACTGCAGTGGCTCAGCTGACTAAAAGGATTTGGTCCAGGTGAATTCAGGCCAGAAGTCAGAGACTGCAGTAGACCAGCAAACTGGTACAGAGGCAGAGAGCCACACTAGTGAAAGGCAGCTTGCAGAAACAGCCATGGTCACACACAGAAAGTGTGAGATTGTGCCTAATGGGAATCGGGGATGCCGATAATGACATATTTATCCAAAGGCTAAGTTCAAGATTGGGAACATGAGGAAGCTTAATTTGGAGCCCAAGATCTAGGGTCTAAAATACAAGACAGAGAAGAGATGAGGATGCTACAAAGGACTGCTGCTGTCACAAGTACGGTGCCATAGATAGACTTTTGCTCCTCAGGGTGCAGTCTATCCACCAGCAGGAGGGCCTTGCATGGGAACTTGCTAGAACTGCAGACTCTCAGGCCTCATCCTAGACCTGCTGAATCAGAATCTGCATTTCAAGGACATCTAGGGCTCTACAGAGGTAGTAACTCCATCTTGTAAAAAATGAGAGAGGGAAGGGGAAGGGAGGAAAAGAGAGGGGATCAAAATCAAATAGCAGCTTTGTTGTCTTAGGAAAATCCAACTCTATAAACCACAGAAGGTAAAACTGTGAATAAACCAAATAGCTTAACATCAAGACTAACATCTTCTTCATCGAGGCTTGCTTCAAGACCTTAAATACTGTAACAATCCAAAGATAACATGTCATCAACTCTCCCCAATCCCAACCAGTTCCTGTCTTGTAAGATCTGCCTTAAAATCACACAGCATAGGCCCTAAAACTCTATAAATATTCTCCTCTGACTACCCCGACAGTCAATGGTCAAGAGCCATAATATTCTGAAGCAGAAAGGAAGATGAATAAGCATCTGTCCAAGAGCCTTAACTCATGGAAGAAATTCACAATTTGCTCAGGAATGCAGAGCTATTAAGAGCAGGATTAACACCAGAAAGGAGATCTCCTGACTCCCTCTTCAGGGGTCTGATGGTTTATTTTAATTTACCTCATTATTTTGTCCTTTATGTCCCAGAGAAGGACACAGCTCAATGTTAATATAATTTACCAGTACACCCAGACCACCACACTTAATGGGAGCTGTCAATATACAGCAGGCCAGATTGAACATAAACATGTAAATCCACTTTTCACCAAAGAGATCAAAAGGGAAAGAACAATATAATCATCTCATTATTACCCACATCATAATAAAAACAGCTAACATTATCGAGGCATTTACCATGTGTAAAGTACTGTGTTGAGAGCTTTATATGCACGATTTCCTCACAATCCTATTATGTAGGTACTATTATTATTCCCATTTCACAGATTTAAAAAACTGAGCTTAAGTGACTTATCCAAGGTCACACTGCTAACAAGTAGAAGAGCAAGAACTTAAACACTGAAGAATGCCTTTTTTGTTTTTTGATTTTTTTGGTGAAGAAGATTTGCCCTGAGCTAACATCCATTGCCAATCTTCCTTTTTTTTCTCTCGGGGAAGATTAGCCCTGAGCTAACATCTCTGCCAATCTTCCTCTATTTTGTATGTGAGATGCCTCCACAGCATGGTTGATGAATGGAGTAGGTCCACACCGGGGATCCGATCCCCCAAGCCCTGGGCCGCCAAAGAGGAACACACAGAACTTTAACCACTCGGCGACAGGGCCGGCCCTGCTTTGTTGTTTTTTTTTTTTGGTCTCAGGTAAAACAAACAAAAAAAAAGAATGAGTATATAGTTATTATTTTGGGTCTTCTCTTGAAAATTTCATTTCTTATTATGAAAACAATGTAGATTCACAGCAACATATAACCTGCTTCCAAGGTTACATTTAAATCAGCAATATTGCTTTAATGACAATTGTCCCCAAAATACTAAGTTGTTTTCTAAGCAATTCTAGTATTGCTCACTGCACTCTGTCCACGTCAGCAGTGTAAATGAGGTGTTTCTGCCATCCTATACTTGATAACCTGCCCTTTACCTAGCTTCCACTTCCTTTTACTTCTATTAGTTCAAGTCAACTGCAAAGCACAAGAATAAGAGCTCTCATCTATAAATTAAATATGCAATAACTGCTAGTCTCTGATCTGAAGAGGTCTAACACGAAAACAGAGATTTTTCTCTAGTGCAATATTTAGCACTGTATTTAGGACTTTTATAGAAACAGATTTTATATCATTTCTTATTCTGAAAAATTTTGAACTTTCTCTACATGGCAAGATTTAGGAAGCTAATTTTTTATCACTTCATTTAAAAGTGTATCATTTTACTCTCCTTCATTACCATATTCCTGAAATTTAAATGCCAAGTTCAAATTTCTTGGTATCTTAGGTAAAGTCTATCCTGTGATAGACAAAGATCTTTTAAAATGTGTTGACCTTCTCTATGTGTGAAAGACTAAACATGTTACTGATAACTTACATTTTGATCACAATGTAGATGACTAGTCTATGTGATTTCCTCCACTTTCCCTTCAGGGAAAGCAAAAGTCAGTACACAGAGACTGCTCAAGACTTTTAAGCAAGTGGCAAAGGCAGTCAGAGCCATGTAGTTTGGCCCTAAAGATGCTGTCCACAATTTAAGAGAACAATCAAGAAGGCCCTCACCAAGTGATAAAGTTATTACACACTAAGGTCACAATTTTGCTTCATTATATTTCTTTTTCGAATTTGAACTTTGAAGCTTTGTGGACTTGACCAGTGGGAGAACTATATTTAGTATGAAAATGATACATCCTTATTCAAAAATAGGTAGGAAATAAATTCACCAAATTTTATTTCCCAAACAAAAAGCTAAAATGATGAGACATCATAGAATGCTGGGAAGTTGATTCTGCACCACAGTTGCACTAATTCTTTTTAGCGTCATTCAATAATTCATTCCACTTTCAGTCCCCAGCACCAGGCCCTATATCGTGGGCTACTGACACAAAGCTACACCAATTCAGTCTCTAACCTGAAGGATTTCATAACCTAGAAAGGAGACCGATAAACAATTATCTAATAGCAAAGGAATGACATCAGAACCAAAAGAAGCATGTATAAAGTACACAGTAACCAGCAGAGCAATTAATTGAAACTTGGGATGCAGGAGAGGGGATGTCACAAAATATGTAGAGATAAGAGATCACTGGAGCAGAATAAAAGATCACGGGAGTGCACCAAGCTTACAGAGAAAGGCTATTTAACACAGGGAACCTCACGATAAAGGTGCAGAAGGCAGAAAGAGAGTGACCGGCCCATCTGGGAGCTGCAGATAGCTTAGCAGCACTGCAGCAGAGAACTTAAGTGAAAGAGGAGGCTAGAAAGGTATCCAGAGGCCTAACAGAAGAGGATGCTGAACAGCAGACTCCAGGTCTTCATTTTATCCTTTGAACGACAGAGATCCACTGGGGAGGCTGAGGCAAGGACGTCATATGATCCAAACTTTAGAAAGATAATTCTGTTAGCATCGTGAAGGACTGCTAGAAAAGTGGTGAGTCCTAGGCACAAGAGTCCACTTTTGGTTAAAACATTCATCATAGGGCCTTGAATTAAGATAGTGACAGCAGGGACACAGAGGGGAGGGAATACTAAAGAAATATTTAAAAAGTAGAATAAATAAGACTGAAGAGAGGCTTAAATTTGGTACCGTCTTTGGTACAAATATCAATATCGTATAGTGTAATGCAGCAGAAGAAAGAGTCCAGTGATAATTTCTAATTCTCAAATAGTTTTTTATTCCTTCAAATTACAATAATTAACTATAAAGCCTGCTAGTCTATTTTTTTAATCCTTGTGGTCATTGAGCAAATGACTATCATCAAAGCTACATGACTACTGAGAATTGGGATTAAGTGGATATAACAAATTGAGCTTCATTGTGTATTCCCACAAAAACAAGATAACATATCCAAACATGAGGATCTCTGAACTGATAGAAACAACTTTAAAAACTCATAGAAAGATTCCATAAAGCAAAAATAATTACTCTCAGAAATATGTAAATTAAGAAAACATGCTCTTATTTTAAATATCTCTTTGCAGATTATTCCTCAGAAACAGAATGGTCAATCTGCCACTTCAAATATGAACAGAGATAATTATAATAATATAAGATATAGATTTATAAGAATTTGCCATATATACACACAGGAAATTTTCCTCTGTTGATTGGGCCACATTTCAAAGTTAGTCTGTAGAGCTGAAGATACGTTAGAAATTTTGGATAGATTCTAATGCGTAATAAAGGTGGCCACATTTTCTAAATCCAGACAGATGACAGAGTCATTATCTGTGCTTTCACAGACATTCATTATTTAATATGAAACATGGATTGAGTGCTCCTATGCCAGCACTGGGCACCGTGCTAAGTGTTAAACATAGAGACAGAGACATGTAACACATGGCTTCTGCCATCAGGCTACATCCTGCCTTCTCACCACTTTCCAATTTATTTTCATAGTAGTCAGAGGATCTTCATAAAATATTACTCAGGTTTATCACTCCATTACTTCAAATTTTCAATGGCTTTCCCTTCCATTTATAATAATATCTAAATATCTTTAAGGCTCCCAATGCCCTGCCCATCCCAGTCATCCTCTCTCTCCTAATCCTGTCATTCACAATGCTTTGTCCTTTGGCCTTCTCAGTACTCCTCAAATATCCAGCTCTATCTATCCCCAAATGCTAGCCTAGAACTTTCCTCACTCCAGCTTCTCACTTGACTCCTATTTCCTCAATCAGCTCAAATGTCACTTTCAGAGTCGCTTTCCGTTAAGTCACACCCTAATCCTACAAGAGACAGGGAGCTGACAAGTGGTGTTAAGCAAGGAAGCAACAGGATTAGTTCTCTTAGAAAAATCACCCAGACAGGAACTTGTAGAATGGACTGGCTAGAGAGGTGGTACAACGGGAGGCGATGGCTATAGGCAGGAAAGTTACATAGGAAACAACTGGAAGGAATACAGTATGTATGTGAAAGTACTGAAGTCACCTCTAGCTCTGCACGAAGTTCCATCAGGCTACGAGCTCTCTAAGACCAGTGTCATACATTACAAACTTCCTACGACATCAAAGAGGTCCAATAAACATTAATTAATTTGAAATGAGTGAGAGAAGAGCAGCAAACATTCCCAAGATGCAAACAATCACTGCCATTCGTTTATGGAACACCAGGCACTGTACACGATGAAGAAGGGGAAGGTAGCTGTGGTTAGGAGCAGCGGCTCTGCCTGAGTCTGCACCCTAGCGATGGGACTTTACGTAAGCTACTTTACTTCTCTGGGTTTCCATTTTTTTCATCAGAGATAGTCAATAGCACCTATAGCATAGGATTACTGTGAGATTTAAATATAAAGCACTGAGAACACTACTTGTCTTATACTATGTACTCAATGAAAATTAGCTACTGAAATTGTCACTGATGTCATCATCAACCTTATAATTGTTATCATTAGTACCACTACTACAACCAGTAGGTACTTCTCAGACACTATTTCATCTTCACACTAGAACTTACAAGGGATATACTATTATCTCCACTATATAATGAGGGAAAGTAGGTGCAAAAGTGATTCACACAGTTTGTAAGTATCATACTGGGATCTAGCCTGGTTGTATGAGTCCACAGTCCATATACCAACCACATTACGACACTCTTTCAAAAGGGGTGGGAAGGAGTCAGACATGATAAGAAATAGGATTTACTGAGCATTTATTATGTTCCAGGCACTCTTCTGACCTCTAGGGATACAGGAGTAAACAAAACTGATGAAGTCTATTCCATCATATGGGACAGGGAAGCCAAGAGAAAAATATCAAATAATGAGAAGTATACGACAGAGAATTAAAATCAAGAGTGATGTGTCTGAGGGCCACTTAGATTGAGCAGGAAGAAAAGGCCTTTCTAAGGAGGCTAAGTTTAAGATGAGAACCTAAAAGACAACCAATAGGAAGAAGCTCCCCAAACAGCAGGATAGAAAGCTTTCCAGGCAGAAGAAAGAGCTACTATAGAGAGGCTAAATGAAAACAAAACTGTGTCTTAAGGAACCAAAGCAAGTCAGCATGGCTGGAGAGCAGTAGGGGAGGAGATGGGTATTCCATGAGGAGAAAAGAGACACAGGCTTGGGGTCATCCAAGGGAGGGAACTGTGGATTTTATGCTAAAAGTAATGAAGGATCACAGGAAAGTGACATGATCTGACTTACATTTTTATAAGATTCTTCCCACTGTGGGGCAGAAAACAGACTGCAGTGAGGCAAGAATGTGATGACAAGAAACCAGGCTATTTCAGTAGTTTAGACCAGAGATGAAAGTGGCTTAGACTAGGGAGGTAGGAGTACAGCTGGAGAAAAACACAGAGATTTTGGTATATGTTTTTGGAGATGGAGCAGAACGGATTTACAAAAGAACTGAATAAAAAGGGTAAAGTCATAAGGAATAACCTCTACATTTTTAGCTTGAGTAGCTGGAGGAACAATGGTTTAGTTCACTGAGGTGGAGAAGATTTAGGAAGGCACATATTTGGGGTAGAAACAGGATTAGAAAATAAGAGTTTTGTTTTGGCCAGGTTACTTTTGAGATGCCCGTCATATACACCCATTTGGAAATGTTCAGTAGGCACCGGGATCAGAACCAGGAATTCTGGGGAGTTCCTCTTACTATTTCTCTGGCTTCACAGAAGACTGAAGATAAAACAGCAAGAGGACAACAGCTTTCAAGATGCACAAGGTGAGCCTTCTGCAGCAATCTAAACAGTGAGACAAGCCACGGTACTCTTCACGAAACCATTTCACTTACAAGATCTGAAGCATTATCTTTTCTGAGGATAATGACACAGAAAGAAAGTAAGCTTTAAGGTCAATGAGATTCATACCAAGGGAGCTAAGCCGTATCATATGGCTTCTATTTCCTAAATTTTATAAGATTATAGGGCAGGACCTAGTAAGAAGAGATCAGAGCTCCCAGCAGGATACAATTTACAATTGCTTCTGAAAATTCCATTCTAGTTGCAAGGAATTCATCGCATACCCAATATAAGACAAAAATATCTTCTAACTATACATAAAATAATGACTGCTCTTCCTGCTGTCATACAGAAGTTTCCATGGAAACTACAGAAACAATTTCTTTAGACTTGCAGTGATTATTGATAACGAAATGGACTTAGCGTAAAATGAGAGCTAGATTCTGGGTAATCTGATTCTAGCTAATTATATTTTAGCATGACAAGTTTTCTTAATCAAATGGCTATTTTGAGGGTAGATACCAAAATGAAAGAAAGAGATAAGCAACCATGTCTGTTTTTGTATAAGTCCTACTCCTAAATATATACCAGCAATATTGTAAAAGACACATTTTTAGGAAAGATAAGATATAAAATTTATTGGGCCGCTACTAAATATCAAGTGCTTTACCTACAATATCTTATTTAATCCTCACAATAATCCCTCCAGGTAGGTTTTACTACCCTTATTTTTACAGAGAAAGAAATCAAGTCTCAAAGATATAAAGTAACTTGCTCAAGATCAAACAGGCACTAAACAACAGAGCCAGGATGAGATTCAGGTATAGCGGAAAACAAATGCGTACTTTTTCCGTAGGCTCTTAAAGGAGGCCAAGACACACAACAGTCCAGAAGCCTCGGGCCTATGGTCTCTTTAACCCACAAGAACCTTTCTGATTACCTGAGTGTTAAATTAGGGTGAAGACAAGGCTGCTATATAAATGCCTAAAAAGAAGAAATTGTCAGTCACATAAAATAAAAAGTTGAGTTTTGCCCAGAATATACAACAAAACTTTACCAGGTATTGATATGCCCATCAAACCAAATCAAATCAAAGAAAATTAATCAAAGAACCTAAAAAGAAATAAGGAAAAAACTCAAGTCACATGCTGATAAACACAGAGAGATGCTGATAAACTTACAGAGCCAGCATAGAGATAAGCTGATGATTCATTTTAAGAAGGAGTAATTTTAAAAATAATCATCTAAGAATAAACGTG